>NC_089733.1:875000-1067500 GCF_035083965.1 Branchiostoma lanceolatum | reverse complement strand
AATCAAGAATGAAATGTTGAAAAGGAGAAATTCAGAAAAGCTCGCAATATCTCAAGGAGATATGAGTACGTGTGTGTGTGTGTGTGTGTGTGTTTGTGTGTGTGTGTGTGTGAGCGTGTATGAATGTGTGTGCGTTTGTGCGCGCGCACACACATTTTTGTGTGTACATGTGCGTACGTTTGTCCGTGCGTTTGTGCCTGTGTGCGCATGTATGTGCGTATCTGTGCATGTAGGTGGGTGCATGCGTGTGTGTTTGTGTACGTTTGCATTCGCGACGCTGTTGAGTATTTTTATTTGTTCGTTTGATGATGGTTTGGCAAAAGTCCAGAAAGTCCTTACCGTTTCTGGTATGTTATGCTTGATGGACGGCTTTGTTGATGTGACGTTTACTTCTGTTGTCTCGAATGCATGTCACATGTACAGGCCTGGAAGTGTCTGTTCAAGTTTTTTTTACTCCAACGGAAATACATCATTGCTACCACACAGACGCTGGCTTCTCGGTAGATTTTGTTGTATTGCTGTAAATACAGCTTCTTGAAACGTCAAGTGTCGATGTGCTGAGAGTGGGGAGGTAACTGGAACCGCGAGGTGCCCTCCAGAGAACAGGTGTTGACCAAGTACACATTACGCCCCCTGCCAGGCTACGGGTGGGCTCGTAAACTACGTGAAGAACAGCAAATATTGGTTCCATCAGACATGTCTACAGCCCCGTTCACGCTGGTGCGTATATGCAATAACGTATGAGTTCCGTATTAGATTTTGTCAACACGCAGCCGTACGCTCAAAAGTCGAAATTTTTCCAATACATTGACGCAAGTGTGACACACACCTAGCGCACAAATTCAGCGCATCTATTGCGTTGCATATGCAGTGCGCATGCCGAGCGTATTCCGGACGCACCCAACTTATGCCTACCGCATGCCTGATTCCTTGTTTTTATAACCAGTGCAGATCCCACAGCTATGACCGACGTGGGGCCGATGCATTCCGTTTCTATAATGTTTGAGTTGCGTAACAGCGTACGCACGATTTGTGTATGTCCAAAATCATCGGGCGTACCAACGGATATCTAGCCTCCTTTGCAATGACTATCTGGGAGTCATGGTTCTTGTGTTCAAATCCTGGTGGCGACATTTTGTTATCCCGTAGTTTTTAACATTAAATAACTAATAATTCTTATTCAGAAATGTCACAAGATTTCATTTTTCCGACGGGACCGGGCTTCGATAATTTTTTTCTAAACCAATTTGACACCCGTCATCCATTCAATACATGATATAATTCTGTATGATAAAATGTTATTCAAGTCTCTAAGATAATTTAAAAAAATCAATTATGAACAAATTAACTATTAACTAATCGTGCATTCCTCCTGACTAAGGAACAATATTGCAACGAATCATCGTGCATAGAGAGTCACCATCATCGCGCTGTGCTGAAATTCTAGTAGCGTTACATTAGTCCAGGGCATGGGTTCCCGAAGTCTTAGATGTTTGTTCTGTCAGACACAGCAATTTGTAATACTCTCGATCACCACGTTAAACTCTTGCTTTATTATATTAAAATGCAGTTTTAAATATGCAGTTATAAATTGCTGCACAGACAGAGCACCTTTCGAAATATTTTTTTTGGGGGGGTGCAAAATCACTAGGGGGTTCGAGGAGGGGGTGCGAGATCACTAGCTGCGGGGTGCAAGATCGCTAGCGATTTCGCACCGGGGGGTTCGAGATCGCTAGTAATTTTGCACCGGGGGCTGCAAAATAAGGGGGGTGCGAAATCGCTGGGACACCGGCCATCTTTACAGTATTATGTCAGCAGTAGAAAATTCGCATCGTCCTGTCAGCAGTAGAAAAAAATTGCACTGCTGACAGGACCATCCACTTCCATTATTTTACACTTCGACAATGTTCAACATAGCGAAAATGGGACAATATGTCGTAAACGTCTGTCATTTCTATCGCAAAACGTTCTAGATGCAGTAGAAAGGCACTTGCACATGTACAAATGGTGAAAAACCCGTACAAGGGTGTTGTACAATTATTGTGTGTGCAACCTGTAGTAAGATTGCTCCTTGTCACTAACTCACAGGACGCATGTACAGTGTAGCCCCGCTGTACCAAACTTGTAACTGGAATTAGTCTGTAATTCATGTGCCATTATCATCAACAACGCGTAATCAAATGTCTTATTAATGAAGTGAACTTCTAACAAATACGATGTCAGGGCCGGATGAAGTAACGTGCGGTTTGAGTAGACCATCAGTGTCTAACTGTCTGTCTGTCTGTCTGTCTGTCTGTCTGTTGAAGACAGAATAAAAAGACGGAGATTCCTGAGGCACGACAGTGCAGTCAGACAGTCAGGACAGCAACAGTTGAGACGAAGCGAGCAGAGCCAGCATCATGTAGTCACAGTCAGTCTGCCTAAGCGGTGTACAGAAAGTGCGAACGAAATGGAACTACAGAAAGTGCGAATGGAACGAAAAGGAACGAAAAATGAAGCAAACTGAAATAAAATCGATGTAAATGTAAAGAAATGTTACTGTGGAAGAATTGTGGAAGTACAGAATTGGGCGGTAAATATTCTTAGACTTAGAATGAGGTAAGGTTTAATTTCAACAGCGATGTTGTGTTTGCGTGGCTGAATTACTCTCTCAGGATATGACTAATTATTAGACTAGTGGTAGCTTATCATTGTATATATGTATTTGCAAACTGTGACATTTTCTGTTTTGACCTGTACTGAACCCAGTGGGTATGTGTGTACAATTCGTTCATTATTCTAGGCGCATTTCGCTAACCTGCCTGTTTTTTATAATTTGAATTCAGTGGCGTCGCGGTGGCACAGTGTCAGGGTGTTTGGCCCAGAACCCAGAGGTCCTGGGTTCGAATCCGAGGTCCCCTGATTTGTCCCGTTGACGCTGTGCTCTAAGGAAAGGTTCTTTTCACGACTTTCCTCACTTCACTGAAAATGAGTCCCTAGCTTCGGTTAGGGACGTCCCTCGGATAGGACGTTAAATGGAGGCCTCGTGTTCGAGGAGAGCCACACATC
Organism: Branchiostoma lanceolatum; assembly: GCF_035083965.1. Lineage (NCBI taxonomy): Eukaryota > Metazoa > Chordata > Leptocardii > Amphioxiformes > Branchiostomatidae > Branchiostoma > Branchiostoma lanceolatum. The sequence continues at coordinate 1,064,452 of NC_089733.1, read as the reverse complement.
GAGCACGTAAAAGAACCCACCACACTCATCGAATACAGTCCTTCCTTCCCGGCGTGAGTGGATCAGATAAACCTGCCCTTCAGTACAAACCTGGTGTGTTATGCCATGATGCGGTTTACCGCGTATGCAATACAAACAAACAAACAAGCACAATCTTGCAATGCCATAACCATATTGTATATCTTACAATTGCAGATCGATCGATCAGGCCTCATCTTCAATCCGAATGTGTACATCAGAACGGACCAGCCTGTATACGCGCGGGTGAGAAAGTTCTGGTTATCTTCTCTTGGTCTGAAAATGTCTATTCACAAGCTATTGTAATGTGTCAAATGTGCTAAGACGTGTTAGAAACGTAGAAACTATTCTAAAGCCCCTGTCACACTTGTGCGTATGTACAAGCCGGCATGAGTTGCGTATTAACATGTTTTTGGTCAAGATTGAGTTTTCAGCCCAAGAAGTCATTCCCTTGGTTCGATAACTACATGTAGGCTGCACAACGGTGGGTCAACGCAGAAAACAACTTCTTCCCCGCAAACTTTCCTTAAGCCTAAGAAATGTTAATGCGCAACTCATGCGCACTTGAATATACGCACAAGTGTGACAGGGCCCTTAGTTCACACTTGTGCGTGTATTCAAGTGCGCTTGAGTTCTAACATTTTTTGGTTTCAGTATTTTTTGCAGGGAGGGAGTTGTTTTCTACTTTGACCCACCTTTGAGCAGTCTAGTTATCAAACCAAAGAAATTACTTCTTCGGCTGCAAACTTAACCTAAACCAAAAACATGCTAATACGCAACTCATGCGAACTTGCATGTACGCGCACGTGTGGCAGGGGCTTTAGGATCCGGTCACACTTATGCGTATATTCAAGTCCGTATGAGTTCCGTATTGACATTTGACCTTCCGATAACCAAGCTGCACAATGGAAGCTTCTTCCCCGCAAACCTTACCTAACCCAACAAGAGTTCGGAGACCTCATATCTCCATGAACTACTCTGTTTATGCAAATGACTTCAACATTAACATAATCTATGCTTGGCCATGAACACCTTTAACTAACTTACACATGTCGCAATATTGACAGTCCTATCATTTACCACTAAGATGAATTGTGTTGCTTTTGCATCAATTATTGAAATTGTGAACTTATTTGCATAACTGGTACCTGTTAATGTTTCACTTGCCATAAACTACCTATGTTACATGTATTTGAGTCTTATAATGGAATACACTATAGCTTTGCATTATTAATTATGAAAATCAAGTCACAATTAGCATAATTTGCACTTCATTATGTACATCTCTGTCTAAGGTACCTGCATACTAAATATCATGGAAATCCGTCCTTCCTTTCTTCGGTTATTCTCCTTAGAAGAGTTCCACGATAACGCCCTTGCAGTTCCAGAGCAAGCTGCTAGGGGGCCCAAACCTACACCACTTCTTCATTACATCACAAGCTATCTGACACCAAAAAAGAGACCATAGCACGTCCACGTCAAAAGATACCAAAAAAAGTTCTGCTGTAGTGCCAAGGTCTCATACCAGGGGGCCAAAATCGAAGTTGACTTTTGGCTTCCCAACACCTGCCCACCTACCAAATATCATTGTAATCCATCAAGAGGTTCTTGAATTATGTTGACTACAGAAGTCCGGAAACACACAAACACATATAACTATGTCGGTCCGTGATAACACTTGCCGAACGTTGTGTGGCGGACCCTCGCTAGCAATGACATGTACTAAACAAAGGTCACCTCCCCTTGCCCAACGTCTATTGCTTACCAGTCGGAGCTGCCGGCTTTCCTTGCTAACGTCACCTGTACACTGCCCGCAGAATGGTCTTGCCGCCACTGACCACATGACGCTGGCTCTGCTGACGTCTCAACTGAAGTTCCCTCCTCATTGCTCTCCTTAACTGAACTGTCGAGCCTCAGACATTTCCTCTCTTTTTATTCTGTCTTACCAGACAGACAGCTAGATAATAGTCTACTCAAATCTCATGACATTACTTACTTTATTTGACCATTTTGCCGGATTTGCAAGTACATGTAGTTCACTTCAGTAAAGAACAACAGGTTGTTGATAGTGATGGCACAGCAATCACCGGTTCTCCTTCATTCCAGGCCATGGCTTCATACCGGACCCTGTTGGATACCATCGCCCGTCTCCTTACCCGGGACTACGGACAGTTTGCGAACGATGCGAAGATCCTGACGTTTGTTAATGATGTTACACAGTTCGAGACGGAGCTGGCAAACGTAGGTTGACAGGCTGATCATAGAGAATACCACCGTGGATCCCGTATCACCCGAGGGGCCAGCCCGACAAATGGAAGGCTGGGACCGAGGGCGATAGGGCTCCACCGTGTGATGATCTAGTTCAATGATACCCACCAGCGACAATTTACTATGAATTGGGGTGTACAGAAAGTGCGAAATGGAACAAAATGGAATTACGAAGTGACAGAAATTGAAAAATGGAACGAAATGGAACACAACACGAAACAAACTGAAATAAAATCGATGGAAATATAAGGAACGGTACTGTGGAAATATTGAAACACAGAAGTAGGCGGTAAATAAATATAACATGATGTTATATCTTTAGAATTTTAGAATAAGGCAGGATTACATTTTTATAGCGTTTTTGTGTTGTTTTGGTAAGGCCATGTTGATTTGATTATATGGATGACATCCGCGCGCGCATCAATTTTCGTCCGTTTCCCAAAAAAAGAGAGATTTTCGGCCATATCATAAACTGTACAAAGCAGCTGCAAAATGAGAAAATATATGCTGTATATTGCACACAAAAAACATTTAGGGAAACTTATACCAATGTCGTTCAGTGCCAAAGTCAATTCCAAAGTCAAAGAAGAAGATGTGAAAGATCGAAAATGAGAAATATATATATTTCGGTATGCCATACTCTGTGTTTAGTTTTGTTCATCCTTCCTGACCACGTATACGTAGATTTCATAATGGAGGTAACTTTTGTTTCCAAACTTTTCCTTTATTCGCACACTTGTATCAGTTTTAGGGTTCCCAGAGGATGTCATCCATACAATCAATCAACATGGCCTAAATCAATCTCTCAAGATCTGCGATAGTTACCGACGACTTTGGAAAGACGATACGAAATAATATACTAATGAACTGCTGCAAATAGCACGAAATACAAGGAAACGGCGCTGAGATAAGAATGTAAGAACTACTGTGCAGGTTCTTGGCGAAGGTAATGGTGGTTTATTGTTTTGGTGTCGATTACCAGAAATCGTCGCGGGTAATGGCGAACCAGCGTTAGCCTGTGATCATAACGTGACGATTTGCAGATGTTTTCCATCAGGTTGTTTGATTTACAAATTAGCTCAATTTGTTTAAATGTTCTGTAGTAAGACGTAGAAATTCAACAGCGTATGATCTCAGTTTTAAAGATTGAAACGTGTGACACACCAAATTCCAACTGATGATAAAACTAGAGTTCCACAACCCCATACCATACCTTCGCCAAATGATGTTAACTTGAGGAATGATAAGGATTATAAGGATTTCTCATCGGTAATGCAAACAAGGTTGCATGTATTGTTTGAGTTGATGATCTTTACCCAAATAACACAAGTTAGTCAAAGTATGGAAGTGATATTTTGGCAAAGGTGGCTATTCTAGTATTTTCTTATGAGTTATTCAAATGAGGCCCTGGTTTGGCATAGTTAATGTTTGATGTTAATGTTCACCTTCAACTAACTTCCAAATGGCGCAGATATGAACTAACCACGATTTACCACTATGGAATTAGCCAATAGAATTTTCTCATATTAAAGCAAATGATGTCCTCATTCGCCTAATTGACATATCCATCGGCGTTCCTCTCTTTGCCAGTCACAGTTCTCAGTTCATATGTTTTGAAGCCCCATCATGAAAAGCAGTGCTCATCTGTTGATACAGTCACAATGTTCATATGGTGTCCTGTCATGTAGGTTGACATCACACAAATAGCACATTTCCTCAATGATCATGTAAATAATGCCCTGATTTTCACAAAATGCATCTCAATGTCTTAACCATCACTCAAGTTTCATACCTGCTCCAAACTATGAAAACCCACCAAACCCTGTTTAAGTTATCCTCTTTTAAAGTTTTAAACAAAAATGCCCGCTGCAGTTCCAAACAAGCCGCTATGGGCCCAAACTTACACCACTTCATCTATGCCCCCAAACATATCTACCAATCAAAAATCCCGACCATGGCACTTCAATAACTTGAACTAAAAAACTTTGAAGCCCATGCAGTACCATACATAGCCGCCAGGACCATGACCTTCCTTTTTCTTTAACCAATGAGGTTTTGTATAAAACTCTTTGCTTAAACCTATCTACCTACTACATTCTATCACGATCCAACCGCAACATCTCGAGCTATTATGTTCGTAAACAAAAAACAAAAAACCGCGAACGGTTCACTGCAACAATGTAGGAACTCATAAGGCCCATTCTCGAACTTGACCTTCGTCTCCCCAACAGTAACTTGTCTACCAAAAATCATGAACATCCATCCATGGCTTCAAGCATCATGCCGCCTGTATCCACAATCACTCCACCATAGCCAAACCGAAAATATAACCTTCTGGCGAAGGTACCTAACGCAACATTATTTCACTGTCAGATGTCTAATGATGGTTTCTCTTATTCTGCAGAGATATGTCAACTCTCAGGGCCCTTCATCAAATAACCCACTGGACAACAGGATCAGCATCCGGGACCTTCAGGCCAGGGCTGGAGCAGTAAGTCGCTTTCATGTTTCAGACACCTTGTCAAGCTGTGTCATATGTTTCAACTCATATCCCATTTTCAAAATGTCGCCATTAAAAGGAATCTGCGAGTTGTAATCAAGCAAGCTACATTGAAATTTTAAATGTGAAGGATATGATTGGCATTGCAAATATAACAAAATTTATCAAAGCGCATCGTATACGCGTCAATGTCTTCGCGGGTAACTTTCATGTTCGTCACTCCCCATTCCGACGATCAGAGTGATATATTCATTCTCTTTCATGATCAGTATAGATCCATTTCATGTAGGAAGGTAGAAGCTGCTTTTCAGTCACCAGAGCCAGGCGTCTTTGGTTGGCTTGATGTCAATGTGTCAGAAAATGCGTCAACGTTGAAGAATGTCGATAAACCCCTAAGTGTATCGTGATCGTCTCAAATATTCTAGATCAACTGGCGCGACTTCTTCAGCTACGTTGTGACAGACCCGGTCACGCCAGTCACAGACGACACCGAGGTGTTACTGTACTATCAGGATTACATCGTCCAGGTGTCCAACTACATCCTTAGTCTGCAGACTAACAACAATTTGAGGTTCGTTATTTATATTTATATTTATCTCCATGAAAAATGGAGATATAGTTTTGGGTGTGTCTGTTTGTCTGTTTGTTTGTCTGTCTGCCTGTTTGTGTTTCCGGACTACTGTAGTCAGCATAACTCAAGAACCTCTTGATGGATTACGATGATATTTGGTATGTGGGCAGGTGTTGTGAAGCCGAAATTCAAGGTCAATTTTGGGCCCCCTGGTATGTGACCTTGGTACTGCAGCAGAAATTCCATTTTTGTATCTCTTGACCTGGACGTGCTATGGTCTTGATTTTTTGGTGGCAGATAGCTTGTGATGTAATGAAGCCGTGGTGTGGGTTTGGGCCCCCTAGCAGCTTGCCCTGGAACGGCAGGGGCGTCATCGTGAAAATCTTCTAAGGAGAATAACCGAACAAAGGAACGACAGATTTCCATTATATTTAGTATACAGGTAGCTTAGACAAAGATGTACATAATGAAGTGCAAATTATGCTAATTAGGACTAAATTTGCATAACTAATGAGGTAAATTTATATTTGCAGTGTTTTTCATTATAAGACTCAAAAACATGTAACAAATGCACTTCATGGCAAGTGGAGCATCAACAGATTCCAATTATGCAAATGAATTCCTAATTTGCATAATTAATGCAGAAGTGCCATAATTCATCTAAGTGGTAAATGATAGGACTGTCAATATTATGACATGTGTAAGTTAGTCAAGGGTTTTCTTGACCATGCATATATTATGTAAATGTGTCAGTTATTTGCATAAACAGAATAGTTCATTGAGATATGAGGTCGCGGAACTCTTGTTATATTTGAATTCAGCATGTGTACTCGATTGTGAAACCTGTGCATTGGTTGGTATTGGCTTCCAAGGATACTGGTATCTATCACAGACCGAAGGGGAAATGATGATGATCAAGGTCTGTACATATTAAATACTTTTTCCTTGTATGATCATCGCAATCAGTGATTAAAAACTTTGACAAACAGGTAGTAGTTTAAAAAAGTCGCTTTTACGTGTACCAACAAAGACCAATATTCAAAGGAATCAAAGAGGATGGTACATTGCTTGCATATTAACGTATTACCTAGCTGTTCAATAAACGTGTCAAATAAGAAATTGGTTTGTTTTGTAGTTCAAAGTTCAGTGGGCGTTATGTCGGAGACTTCAGATTTTGGAACCGTTGCGATGATTTCCAGACTAGCGGCACTGTGGCATCCTCATACGAGACGTTGAAGAGATGAGTTATGACGGGCGTAAGACCCTTAGCGTGTTCTTTAAGCATCTGCGTGAACTTTCCTATTACTGGGAAGCCCAGATCAGCCTACAGGCCTCCTTTTATTGAGCCTCTTTTTGTCTGCCTCTTTTTTCTTTTTGTCGGCCAGCCAGCCAGTTTGGCTGGTGGACAAAAAGAAAACATGACAAAATAGGAAGCCCGACAAAAACGCCTAAAAAGACGCCAAAATAAGCCGGAGCCGAACCTTTGCTTGGAGAGTAGTGTAATTGTTAGTAGCACATCTCTGGTGTTGAGGTATGCTCTGAAGCACTAAAATTCAATGGCCTGATCATGAGACAAGGAGAAAGTCGCCGTTCTACTGTTGAACATTGTCTTTGATTATTCGAGTATCAAACCTAAGTATTTGAAGTGATAATGATGATAAATTTGGGTCTTGTAGAAAAACAGAATAATACAATTTGATTTGCTGTCTATTTTTTGCTGCCTAATATTTGTTCTAAACAGGATGAATTACTCATGAAGAAAGTTCGATGATGTTCGGTTATGCAAGGTTAAATTTCCCAACCGGGGCCCGGTCGGGAACAAAAAATAAAAGTGTATATCAAGAAATATACACAGATTATGCTCATGGCTAATTTTTTTAACGTTTTGTGTGTGTTTTGTTGTCTTTCATATCATACCTTTCGTTCCCACAAACTACCGGCCGGACCCCTGTTTGAAAATGTGACCCCATCATAATAGCAGGTACGTGTTGGCCCCAGACAGAAAAGTTTCAGAGCCTTTAGTTTCTTTAAGCTTTATATTGGATGCGGGATAGGAGAGTTTGTGGTGTCTTCAATTTATCGATAAATTGTCGAAATGTGTCATTATCGATAGACCTCATTATTGAAAAAGAATGGAGAAAAAAATCAAATTCAGCTTCCGGACGGACTGTTTATAGTGATGATATTTGGAAAGGATTATTCAACTTGATGAAGTAAAAAGAAATATCAACCGATGGTCTTAATTTTGAGCTGTTGATTGGTTGGTCGGTGCTGTCAGGAGCTGCCTGAGCCTACACCCCGAGCCTGGCCAGTGGAAGGGCTGCTAGAAGCGTGATTTAGTCAGGGTAGTGACTTGGATACATTCGATAAAAACTTACTTCCCCAAGTTGTATAGCTTTGCCTGTTCTATTTTCATAATTTCGTCTACCCAACATACGTAACGTTAGCACGCATGTCTGGCATACCAATGAAACGATTAGATGGGTTCTATCCATAGCAAAAGTTCACTCGCCTTCGCTATCGCCAGTGAATATTCATTACTTGTTAAAGTTACGGCTAATCATTCATTTGTATTCTTTATTCTTTGTATTCTTCATTTCGCACAAGTAAAAGAAAATAATACATACATATAACTAATCAAAATACATGGTGCTGGGGGAAAGTTGAGACCAATATGATCTATAAAACTCCTTCCCCATTTTTCTTAAACAAGATGATTTACAATAATGAATTAAAGTGTAGAAACAAAAGAATAATTAACAACTTAATATCATTACAACTAAAAATCAATAACTAATGATAATAAAAGATATTAACTAAAGTATTATGTATGGAAAACAAAAACCTAACTGAACACAGAAAAGTTGCCAACTAAATAAGGGTTAGCTCTATAGTCGCTAGTTAGTTATTTCCGGAGAGAGTTAGCAGAGTTTTTTCTGAGGTGTGTGTGTGTGGGGGGGGGGGGGGGAGGCGGCGGTTATGTCGCTTTGACTCTTACCCATTAAATTGATCCTACACCTGTTTGTGTGAAAAGAGTGCATGGTTTCTGTTTCACCAGGATTTTCTACAACTACATGTTATGGCGGCTCATGTTGGTGTACCATCAACATCTGTCTTGGGACTACGTCCACGCATACAGGGAGTTCTATGTGGCCGTAACTGGCAGGCAGGAGTTCCTGGGAAAATGGCTCTTCTGTTTCCGCTTTACTGACGCCAACATGGGCTGGGCCCTCGGCTCGCTCTACATTAGAGACCACTTTGCGGACGACAACAAAGCCAAGGTTAATGTAGCATTTCCTGTTAATGTCAACATAGACCTTTCTACATGCACGACAATGTGGCTGTTGAATAGATGTACTTTATTACAGCAGGTTAATGTTTATAAGGCATTGTTACCCAGTTCAGAGTCATTATCAAGGGTAATGCCAATAACCACACTGGGGAAGATTGAAGGAAACAATACAAAATTTAAGGTATTAGTCTTTTATTAAAGTATGACATGTCGGGAATACAGATATATCCTGGAGGTGGATTTACTGATGTTGCCCTTGTCTGCCAAAGGTTGAAGAACTCGCCATGAGAATCAAACTGAAGGCTATTGACCAGCTGGACCAGGCGGCGTGGATGGACCAGGACACCAGGGATGCGGCAAAGGCAAAGGTTAGAGAAACTTGTCCGCCACATATCCGCCTCTGTTACATGGGTAAAACATATCTCAGCGTCAGCCTGCAATGTGAGCTGTCTTGGGTTATTGGTTGTAAGATTGAATATTGTGCAATAATCATTTGTTTCATAAAGGTAACTTTTGTCGTCATCTGAAGTAAAACTCTTTGGCTTAACCAATAATTTTATCACCTGCCAACGTTTCGGCAATGCATGACCTGTCTTCATCAGGGCTTAGCAAATTCTTTTTTTTTTTTTCAAGAGTGAACTTTATTTTCCATTCATAATACATAGATGTATGAATCCGTCCCAACATTTTAGAAGTCTAACAAAAATGTATTTTGTATTTTCATAAGCCATCTGCTAATTACTAATACATGTTCTAGCATTACTATTCATGTCGATTCTTGAGAATTATCATAAATAGCATGACAGCACTTAAGTAAAGCTGTTGGATAATTCTCCATAGTACGTTACACATGCATTCTTGTAATTGTGCATCAAAAATTAGTCAACGTAGTGTATAAGTGAAATATATTGTGTTTTTGAAATGCATGCAGGGCTTAGCAAATTCTACTGTGTAGTCAAAAGAACTTTACTTTCAAATGACCTCTCAACTTGGTGAAGCCAAACGTGGAGTACTGTCTTGTACAATTGTTGACAGATCCTCAGTATCAAAGATAGTCTGGGCTATCCGTTGGACCTACTGGATGACAGTGGACTGGATGATTACTACATGGGGGTGAGTACAGTGGGAAACTTGCCCAGTGGTTTATTTGATAGTTATCTAAAGACCTGTATTTAATGGCAGACTTTAGATATGAGCATACGAGGTGGCAGCAAAATCAAAATACCGAATAGAATACTAGAATTCTTATAAATGCTCTAGTAAATGAACTAACAAAAATATAAATGTGAGGATAGCGGAAATCGTTGTCAGGATAGCTACATTCCGTGACAAGTATTTTTGACCCCACAGCTGACGGTGAACTATACCGATCACTTTGCCAACGTTATAAATGCTGCAGGCTACAGGAAGTCTTTCTTTGGAAGAAGACTGGCAAAGAAAACTCATCTTTATGAGTGAGTATTGGTTTTAGACTTTTATCAGGAGGTTTTCATTGTAGATACAGCGTAAAAATTACTTCTGAAGCAACTTATTAAAATCGGCACAAGACAGTAGATTATCTATTCATTTATGAATCTTTTGAGTCACCTCAATTAGCAATGGAGGTGTTGTTTGAGTCCGGTCGTTTGTATGTTTGTGTTGATTATCCAGTGTCTTACTGAATACAACTTGTTATTGGACCCTGACCCGCCGAATGCCATCTTGTTTCAATAGCACTTGTTTTTTTTTAATACAGTAGAATCCGCTTAACTGCACCACCCATTTGTCAGCGGTTTTGGTGCAATTATCCGGCTGGTGCAATTATGCGAAATGCCCAGCTGGACCGCACCACCATGGGCGAGGGGGTGTATTGTTAGTCAGAAAAACCAGCACAAAGAAAACAGACGAAATTATTCAGTTATCAACTTTATTTATTGACCCTTTGCTGAAAATAAAGAAATGACTACGAACTTGTTTTGACTTTGCATTCTTTCATTTTTCCATGCAATGTACCGCATTACAACACACATAATGTTACAGGGGAGGCATTCTGAAACATCGTCATGCCACCCATGGGATAACAGTTTCTGTGTTACATTACGTCGAGTGCAGTTGTCGATTTACGTAAATCATGCACCGCCATGAAACTAGGAATTGAAACTAAAACTTGGTTACTGATTACGGGTGACCCGCCCGGGACCTCCCATACGATTCCTATCAACGTAACTGCCAATGGAGACCGCCTTCTTTTGTTACTCAAAACAGTTTTAAACATATTGGCGGTATTGCGCCTTTACACCGGCAGGCATCGGCTCATTTGTACCGCGTTTGCCGATTTTAGCGCACCTTTTCAGTTAAGTTGTCGAGGATTTTTGAAAAAAAATTGGTGCAGTTATCCGGCATTGGTGACCATGCGTGGTGCAGATATGCGGAGTCACTAACAATGCAGTGAATGGGAACCGGTTTTGGATATTGGGATTCGGTGCAATTAAATGGAAGGTGCGTTTATCCGAGGTGCAATTAAGTGGCTTCGTCTGTATAATTGTTTGGCGCGCCCCTGAAAGTCGCCAAAATCAGCGTGTTAACTACCTGGCGCCCCCCCCCCTTTCCTATTGTGACCAGGGCATAACCTGTGGCCACGACTACAGCCTGGCTGTGTCCCCACCACAGGCTGAGGCTTATATCGGCTACATCCCCTACGGGGCACCGCTACAATTGTGACCTATTGGCATGAATTTCACTTTGTCATGGAATGCTCTAGATATGATGTTTTACGTAATAAGTTATTCACATTTCTCAAAACAAGTACAAATTTTAAGAGTATCGATACTACCGACCGTTTGAGTATATATTTAAATGCAACAATCCCCACAATACGAAAATAGGTAAATATCTTAACGACTGCTTTCACATTAGGAAAAATACCGAAACTAATGATTAAACCCACTCGATCATAACTGTTACGCTATATCAAAATGTATGCTAGCCCTTATTGTATTGTATTATTAATTAGGATGTTAAGTTTTATTCTATACTTCTACTTTGTATTATGTTTACGAATTCTTGCCATACTTTGTACCATGTACAATTGTCGTGCAATAAAGTTCTTCTTTTATCTTCAGTCAGCGTCAAGGAAACACATCTAGCTGTTTCCTCGGGTCGCCACGTCGATAGAAATGGGGGGGGGGGATACCAAATACCACAATAGCCCTGATTTTCTGATGCAACAAGATGTTTTAAGCACCCCTGTGCAATTGTTTTGAAATTTTCGTCCAAAACCCTCCCTCTATACCCCGAAAATTACTTTTTGTACACTGAAAACGGGTATTTTTTGACAACACTCAAAGATTCTCCACTTTTGATTAAGTTTAATGTAGAAATATGTTCATTAAGGTCCCATTAATGTGTTTCAGGTGGCATGCCATACCGCAAGAGTAGTTTGCACTTCAAAAGGCAAGGTGTCAAGGTCATATTATAGGTCAAAGGTCACGAAAATGGTCCAAAATACCTATTTTTTGCAACAATTTACAATATCCCAACATTTTGCTACGTTCAAGATAGAAAAAGATGTTTGTTATGGGCCATTTGACTTTCTTGTGGTATTTCATGCCTTGAGAGTATCTGTACTATAAAAAAGTTCAATGTCAAGATCCTATTGTAGGTTGAAGGCCATCAAAATGCTCCAGAACCACATATACGGACCCCCCCCCATCTCTGGTATTTTCTCGCAAATATTCATGTTTTTGGGGTATTTTAGTCTAGATAATGAATCACATGGGAGGTTAGTAGGCACAACTTACCATGTGCATTATAGATATGATAGTCACGGTCACACTTGAATCAAGGTCATTCTCAATAAGAAAGGCAATACTAGCCCACTGAAGTCATTTTACTCATTAAGCCACGGAAATACAAATTGGTTTTAAAGTTCTATGCCAAATTTTACAGCATCTCCACTTTTGGTCCAGTACAAATAAGTATATTCATGATGGACCTGTCAAATTATTCCGTACATTGTAGAATGAATCAAAATAATGTCAAGGCCATATTGTAGGTCAAAATTTATCAAAATAGCCATTGACTGACAAATTCATACCATACCCAAATTTGGTAAAAATCTGTACTCTGCTCTGGTTTCCTGGTGGGGTTCTCCTGGATCTTTGCGACTTTTAAAGCCGCATCACATTAGAAGCAAAATATTGCAACATATGTGTCAGTGATTCCTGCCAAAATGTGCCATTTTAATGACGGACAATGTAAACAAATCTACATATTGCAGCATTCTGTCTCTAATGACATGAAATTTTGACCCAATGACGAAACTTGCAATTGTATTCACTATAATTGAAGTTTGGCAGGCCCAACACTTACAAGGTCAAAAGCCGTGAACGAAGATGAAGGGCCTAATGGTGTCTTGTCACTTAAGACTAATAAGGATATTAATGCTTTATCTCCTTAAGCCGGAAGATAAAGCCACTTGCAAGGGCTGGTGAAGTCCAGCAAACCAGGTCTATGCGCCTGGAAGGATTCTCGCCACTTAAGTGTAATAGACCACTGGTTGTTCTGCAACATATATACAATTTTGAAGCAATACATTGGCTGCAGATATTAGGCCCTTCACATCCGCTTCCTCACCAATATGAATCGGTTCACAGTCCGAACGAAGTGAGAATTTGTCATTAACGAATACAGTGGTGAAATGGAAAAGCTGTTGGCCATTTCTTTGTGAGAATAGGGAAGGGATTCCCAAGGAAACATTTTTGGTGTCAAGATGGGGGAAGAGGAAATGTAACTAATATTGTTGTATTTCATGCGTAATGACCGCTACTAGTGGTCACTGTAACTGCAAGGAAAAGGTATATAAGAAGTGGGAGCGAACAACGGAACAAAAGAATGTGAGGGAAAAGCCCAGACCATGCAGAAGAAGGAGAAGGAACGGAAGGGCGCTGTTACAGCATTGATTGGGTCAATATACGAAGAAGCTATGGAGGAGGCTATGACGTATCACACAAGTGATGACTATGTAATTAGCCTGGGCACTGTACCCCACCATTTGCAGATGCGCTAGACAGGAAAGGATATTCTGGACCTCGTCCTTTCATAAATTTCAGTTAATGATGACAAGCTCAGACACTGCGCTCTTTTCCCAATTTCTTCTGATACATGCAAGAGCGAAATCTTGTGCTACTGAGAGTAACAGCCCTGAATACGGTTACCCTGCCCGTTGCCATCTCAACTGTCATATCAGACGAAGCTAAAGTTAACCGGCTCTATCTAAATATCTTTAAAGTGAAATACGGTATGATGGTCACTCGTCTGTCTTTGCCCCAAATGTCTTCAGTTCTCAAACTAAGGAAGAATGAATCTGAACCCTGCTCGATCAGGTAAAGGTGAAGGTAGTGGCATCGAATGGCCGAGTGGCTAGGCTGGTGGACACGAGATCCAGAGGTTTGAATTACAGCCATCCGGATGAGATCCTCCTTTGAAAAGACACTTTAAACGACTTTGCTCACTCCACCCAGGTGCAAAACATGGGTATCTGGATTCATTTGTGGGGGCTAAAGGCAAGGGAAGGATGGGCTCGGTCTTCCAATACCGTGCCAGAGATATAGTGGATAACAACCAATTGCCGATACGGCCTCAGAAAGCCTATGGGACGTACGCGTGGCTATCGTTGCCTTAATGATGAAAAAAACCTGAGCCAAAACATTTTGAGGTACCCAAATTCACAGATAACGTCCGTGACTAATTGTGTTAAAATGACGTCAGTGGGTTTGTATCACCTTTCTTATTGTATTGTCAATAACCTTGATTCAAGTGTGACCGTAACTATCATATTTGTGGTGTACATAGTAAGTTGTGCCTACTAACCTCCCATATGATTTTGAATAGACTAGAATGCCCCATAGTATGAATATTTGCGAGAAAATATAGGAAATGGTCCGTACATGCGCCTCTGAGGCATTTTTGGGACCTTTAGCGTACAATATGACCTTGACATGAAACTTGACATGTATGTATGTATGTATGTATGTATGTAGAAGACCAGAATAACTCAAGAACACCTGGATGGATTGTCTTGATATTTGGTATGTTGGTAGGTCTTGCTGAGACATGAAAATGATTAGATTTATGCCCCCCCTAGCGGTTGTTACGGTACTGCAGCGGAACTTCCTGTTTTGATATCTCATGTTCTGGACATGCTATGGAACTGATTTTTAGTGGTAGATAGCTCTTTGGACAGACAGTAAGTGGTATAGATTTAGGCCCCCTGGCAGCTTTTTCTCCATCATGAACACATTTCTATATTATCCTTAATTAAAGTGGAGAAGCTTTGAATATTTGCAAAAAACACCGGTTTTCAGGGTACAAAAAGTAATTTTCGAGGTAGAGGGGGTTTTCGGCCTCGATTTCAATTTTTTTCACATAAATGTATTCCCAAGACATGGAACCATAAGAAAATCAGGGCGAAAGTTGAATCTGAGCATTTTCGTGAAATAACACCCCCCTAACAGAAAATTAAACCTATCGGTTGTCAGAAGTTCTTTCTTATTGTTTTATACAGATGGGACGTGAAAACCTACAGCACATTTGGAAACTACCTGTATGCATACAACGAACTAGGTAATGTGCTATTTCTGAGACGTTCAGTTCTGAAAGGTACATGTATGTAGATCTAAGTACATGTAGTAATCAATCTTGGTATGAATGGTGTCTGTTGGGAGAATTCACTCGGAAGGCATTGCAGCTGCCTGTTGACGTTGATTCTAGCTTTTATCAGATACAATAGTAAATGAAGAGCCTTGCTAGGGTTGTGGTCCAACAGTGTCTTGGAAGCATCTGTGATCAGCATTTATATGTACATGTTAAGTCCAATATTCCTTTCTAACAAAAGACATTTCAATTCCAGTGTTTCCCGCCGGTATCCTCCAGTTCCCTATATTTGACGCTAGGCACCCTCAGTAAGTCAACATTTACAAATCTCACCGTCTACTTTTCTCATAGTACTTGTACTAAACGATGCACCTTTCCAACAACTTGGTGGGGACATGGAGTAGACATACCGGCCTTACATCACTGGCTTGGCCTCATCTTTGTTGACTTCCAGACGTCCACAATCTTCACCTCTATATTTCTCCCATTCCCTCATAACATATTGAAATTTGCTTTTATACGTTATTCGGTCCGTTCTCAATAGTAGTGGTCCGTTAATTTTTTCACTTCCATGGATTTAAGAACAACACGGTTGCTCTTAGAGAGGAACTAGAGTGAATCATTCTTCTACATTACTTTGCACAATTGTCAATTAAATATGACACCTTAAACTTTTCGTCGATCAACTTAATTGTTACAAGTTGATCGACGATAAAGTTGAAGGTATGATATTTAATTGACAATTGTACGATTGTAATTACTTGTCGAAGTTGAGAAATAACATCATTGTTTTGAATCGTCTTTGCGGCTGATCGCCACAGGTACATGAATTACGCCGCAGCTGGTACGATCATTGGACACGAAGTCATCAACGCCATTGACGATGTTGGGGGCTATTATGGGATAGATGGAGCGGCCAGTGATTGGTGGAGCGCCGACACCAGGGCCAACTTCGCCGAGAGGAAAGCCTGCGTGTCTGACTACTACAGCAACATGACAGTCAAGGCATATCCTGAAACAGACCCGGTAATTATAACCCCGGATCTAATATATATCCTTGCTACATGTATGTGTTGGACGTTCTGCCGTTTCGTATTGCAGTTTTCAAATCCACAAACAAAACATCAAAACTAGTTATCTTTGCCAAGAAGATTATGTTTTTGGTAGCGTGTGTATGTATATGTATGTATGTATGTATGTATGTATGTATGTATGTATGTATGTATGTATGTAGAAAAGCAGAATAACTGGAGAAGGTCTGGATGGATTGTCTTGATATTTGGTATGTGAGTAGGTCTTGATGAGACCTCCGTATGATTACATTTTGGGCCCCCTAGCAGCTTGTTACGGTACTGCAGCCTAACTTCCGGGTTTGATATCTCGTGTTCTGGAGATGCTATGGTCACGATTTTTAGTGGTAGATAGCTGTTAGGGAGGAGAATAAGTGCTATAGGTTTGGGCCCCCTAGCGGCTTTTTTGGTACTGCAGGAGCAGGTTTTGCTTCAGATTTTGAAGGGGAATAACTCAAGAAGGGCTTGATGGATGGTCATGATGTTTGGTATGTTGATAGCTTGAGTGATGATTTACATGATTAGATACTTATTATGCAGATCAGTATCCAATGTGCATGATTAATGAGGAAAGTTCATACATCCACCGCATTTCACGGTAGGACTCTCAAACATGTGACATATAACTGAGGGGGAGAGAAATATTGATAGATGTCAACTATGCCAATGAAGACCTCATTTGCATAATTAATGAGGAAATACTATAACTCAAGATGGGGTTGACGAATCATCATGATGTTTGATATGTAGATAGCTTAAGTATACTTTGTATGATTAGGCGATAATTATGCAAATCATATCCTAATTTGAATAATTAATTAGGCAATTTCAAAAACCCTGTGTTCCATGATCCGACTATTAAAATATGTGACATTTGTAACTGATGAAGAGAGGAAGGTTGATAGATAGAAAATATGCAAATGAATACCTAATTTGCATAATTAATACGAAACTACTATAATTCCATACTGGTAATTGACTGCAATTTCATACTTGTGACATTTGGAAGTTATGTGAATGTGAACATCGTTGACTTAGATCATGCTAATAAGGACATCATTTGCATAATTGATAATAAACGTTAGCATAACCTTCTTTGTTCAGCTCATACTTTGGCCAATTTCTGTTACATGTATAAAGATGATCAACTGGTATGATTTGTAATCAATGAGAAACACCCACAATACGTCAATCATAAAGGTTAAAATCATTTGGCGAAGATATGAGGCCGTGAAACTCTTTGACAGTAGGGGCAAGGCTCTAGGGTCGGTCTATTGAAATGTGTATCTTGCTTGTCATAGCCATGTTGCTTTTCATCTAGTTTCTGTGATGTTAGTAACGCAATTTCACAACAGGGCTGGCATCATGTCCCAAATCAATGGTGGGCTGGCCAGAAGCAATTGATATATACCTTCAGATACCATTTTTCTGAAATTTATTATATCGGTAGCATGATATTGAGCTGAGTACCGGCAATATTCTAATAAATCCACCAACTACATGCGTTATCCCCTACGTACAAAGAGGGATGAGGACTGGTGTTTGAAGTTATTGGTTTACCAATTTGCATCCTGATCATAATCATATTGATACCCCCTTGCATTTGGGGGAAATTATCTTGATCTGTTGCAGCATCATCACATTGGCATACATACAATCTTGAATTGTTAGGAATTGGTCAACATTATTCAGTGTAAGGTCACACGTGATTCATGTTTTCTGTCAACCTCTGATACAGTTTGCGGACACTTGGATGATTTGTGTGCATGATAATGTTGTCTGTAAGATCATAACCCTTGCGATCTAGCCTCGCCAATTGTGCGCTCCTCGCAATTCAGCCCCTTGCTGCGAAGAGAGAGTAGTCAGCCCACCCACACTGAATAATAACAATAATAATAACAATAATAACACCTGTTTCCGGACTAAACTATTTCTTTAAGCAACCATAGAACAATTAGAGAATGAACACTCATTTTTGTTGGGAATTAACGGAATGAAGATATCGTTAGCTCGTGCACGACTGTAGTTATTTTTCCTATCAATAAGACCATTGGTCACGTTACCTGCAGTATTCAACTAGCCCTAATCTATCCTTGTCCTACGGCTCCCAACATATGATGGGAAGCAGATTCACATTCCCAGCGCTGTGCCCAACATAAACAGTAATCTTTACTGACACAACAAAAGTACAGCGACTTTCTTAGGGGCTACTACAGCAATACATACGAAAATGAATTAACCTGTAAATAAATGTATGTGAATAGATATGAGTAAATCAACATGTTGAGTCCAACGTATCATTTACACAATTGGCTCTCAGGTTTAGACATTCTTTGATATATTGACCTATTTGTGTACAGTATTTTCCTTCTAGAATATAGTTGAATCTATCTATCGAATGGGATGCATCAAATTCTTTTGAACAAACAGAGAGAAAGGTGTGCAGCTGCTTTGTTCGTTTATCATCATATCGTCAGAACAATCCATAATAAAGTGACGTTCATCCCCAATCTCATTTAGACAGAATGGAAAAACCTCTAGTCACGGGGGAATTTATTATATCTTCCGACTTCTACGTTCACTTTGTGACTGCAGATTCTTAACATTGTAATTGCTCTGCGAAGTTCAAAATTATGTAACGTTATATTCGAAGTATACTTTTCTTATCTGTAACCGGGCTTTTGCGCAGAATAACTGGACAGTTTTGAATTGTTTTGAATATGTATGTAATTCTTGTATGTATATATACAGCAAACGGAGTCGTAATGGATAGGTTAACATATATATGACTGGTTATCAATTTGGTATAACCTAAGGTTCGTCCATACATGCCCCAAACCGTTCTAGTTAAGAATGTCAGTTACATGACTCACCCAATCATAGCCACCAGGAAATAAAACGTCGTATGCTTCCCGGAGTAAATTGTCTTTGTGTAATTGGGAGGGCTCTATAAGCTTGGTAGCACCCGCCCATGTTACTTTGGGGTCTACCCGGGTTAGCCGGCATGACCTCGCAAGAGATCAGGGGTCAACGTACTGTTACACAATGAGTGCATAAAATATGCTATTGACCAAGATGCATAAATAATGCTGATGACCAAGATGTCTGCAACACTAAGGACAATACTAGTACCTAGCCATATACTCACATGTAGGGAACACCTGGGTAAATTTCTTTCAGCTCTGATGTTGCCAGGGTGTCTTAGGGATGCTGTAGCTTTGATATTAGTACTGTTTGTATGGTTCATATACTAATACATAAATAGCTTGTTTTATTGCATTATTGCCCTTGTAAGTCATCATTACTGAATCTAGGTATAGATCGCAATACATTTTCTAAAATGAGACTCTCAGCTTTTTATTGGTGTATAGCATCATAGGGTTACTTGGAAGAGAAGTAACTATAACGGAGCAAAGTAAAAGCAGGACCGGCATCTTTCAAGTCTAAACGCCCAGCACAGGGGAAAAAGCATAGTGGTAAATAAATTGCCTGCAGGACAAGGGTTAAGAAATTGAAGGACTGAGGTTCGTGATGATCGCTCATTAGATTTCCTTTCATGCCTTTCGTTACTTTAGACATACAAAGACTGGGAACGAGAGTACGGACGAGAGAAACTCCCCCCGGGACTACAGGAAGCCAGCGACCAGGCGTTCTTCTTGTCGTACGCTCAGGTAATATCATAAGGGAGCAGAAAATGTGTGGACAAGCTTAAGAGAAGTGGAGAATAGGGTCGTGAACGGATAAGCTGTTTCCAGCAGAGAAATTCATTGAAATAGGAGCTTCTTATTATAAAAGTTTCAAGCTACAAGAACACCCAAGGACTCAAATTTAACAATCATGAAATGAGCTTATTGTGGAACTACATGTTAATATCTACAGCTAAAAGTACTTGATACACCTCCCCACACCATGCACGTCAGCAAATATGTAACCTCGAAGATACGAGGGGAGTCAAAAACTAATATTGATATAAGTGGTTTTATAACAAGCTCGTTTTTTTAAAATCTGATGAGTCGAAATTTGGCACAAAGGTAAGGGCACATCTTCTTGAGACCTGAACATCTCAATTTGCTGCTCAGCGACTGAATTGATTTGAAGATGAACACACCCTTGGAAGTCCTCATACCTGAATAATGTCTCTATAAGCTACATTCTAATTTTCATTATTTCTGAACTCCCAACAGTTCCTCTTTCAGCTGCTAGGATGAAGTAATGTGTGAGTTAGTGTCGGTTAGATTCATAGTCAACTACGTGATGAGTTACGTTGATGAAGGTTAGACATCCAAGTAGTAAGATACGCCAAAAATAGTTAACTCAAGCAACTGGATACAATTTTGAAACAGTACTTTAAGCAACACGTAATGGTCCAACCTCTGACAGTGTAGTGACAGCTGAGTTTCATAAGACAGCATCTCGTTCAACTTGTAATAAGAGCTGCGTATTTTTTCCCACCAGATGTACTGTGCATCCAACACGTACTTCGGCAGGTGGCGCCAGACGGTGGCCTTTGGATCTGCGCCCGAGGATGTCAGGTTTGTCACGTGTTTCCCTCCAACAGAGGGGTTGTGTTTTCAATGTAGTGGTTTTTGGCGACGCCTCAGGGGCGAGCCAAATTTTTACTATTGTGTGTAGATTGCAAGAATTCTAGGGATTGTACAGGAATGTGAAAGTCCATGGGACGATAACTCAAGAATGCCTGGATGTATTGTCTTTATATTTTGTAGGTGGGTAGGTCTGTGGGAGACCTTGTAATGATTGGATTTTGGGCCCCCTAGTGACTTTCTATGGTACTGCAGGAGAACTTTCACTTTTCAAATCTCGTCTTCTGAACATGCTATAGTCATGATTTTGTGGTGGATAGCTCTTTGTTAGAAAAATATGTCCTGTAAATTTGGACCCCCTAGCGGCTTTTTTTAACTGCAGGAGCTGATTTTGACTCAAACTTTGAAAGAGAATAACGCAAGAAGGGGATGACGGATCATCATAATTTTTGGTGTGTAGATAGCTTAAGTGATGATTTACATAATCATATGCCAATTATGCAAATCAATATCTGATTTGCATAATTAATGAGGACAGTTAATAAATCAGCTGCATTCTATTATAGGACTCTCAAACACATGACATGAGAAAGATGTAAATATCGATAGATCAATTATGCAAATTGATACTTAATTTGCATAATTAATGACAAAATACTTTAAATCCATAGTGGTAAATGATGGGGATTTCATTTTTGCATCATTTGGAAGTTAAGTAAATGTGGCCACTATTAGACACAAATCTTGCATAGAGGGCCTCATTTACATAATTTATGTGGAAATGATACGATATCTTTTTTTGTGAAAACAAGATTTTCATACATTGGACAACTTGTGTTATTTTGGTAGAGAAGGTGATCGACTGATATGATTTATGCAAGGTCCTTATTTGCATGTGGGCTAAAAACGAAAACATTAACAGAGACCACCGTCGCCATGGCAACATCTTTTTATGTTGCCAATCTTGTGTGGGCTTTTTTTTGTTCTGACGGGATAACTCAAGAAAGGCTAGACTTACTCTTATCGTACCGGGACAACTTTGGCGTCGCCTTCATCATCATCAGTCGATGTGCTTACACACCATTGGGGTTATACATATAGAATACAGCACGGTGTTTTCCGTGTCACCCGAGGGACCAGTCCGACCGCGGAGGGCGATCCGACCCGCGGGAGGCAATACTAAAGTATTTTATTTATGTCATACCCACCCGAGAAAACACACATTTCAATGCGAAAAGCGCCAGAAGTTGAGAAAAGGTGGTGTCCTCGAACAAAAATTGTAAAAACAGGATTTCCAACGTCTGAATCCGGTATTCGAATTTTCGACAGCGGCGCAACCGGCGCACTCGAAATATTCTATGGAAGCCCATGTGATAAAAGTAAAACCCGTGTGATAACTTGGTAAAGTTATCATCCGATCCGGAACACCTGTATCGAACGATTTCTCGGCTTAGGTATGACATAACGCCCCTTGTGGGGTGACATACCCTTTCGTACTGATACAAGACAGGGATGCGCCAGGTCTCCCGTCCGGGTGAATTATGTAAATCACCGTATGCCATGTGCCCCCTTTGCGACTTCCTTTTGAACTATCTTTGTTGACCCCGGCTTTAATGCTGGAACTGTCTAGTGCAACTAGGTAAGGCTGAGCAAAGTGAAATGCATTTTTTATGCACTCTTGGAGATCCAACTGATTCAACACAATAGGATACAATCTGAACAAGAGTTCGTGAACCTCATATCTCCATGAAATATCCTGTTTATGCAAATGAATTACACATTTACATAATATATGCTTGGTCATTAACACCTTTATCTAACTTACACATGTTGCAATATTGACAGTCCTATTATTTTCCTCTTAGATGAATTATGGCGCTTTTGCATTAATTATGCAAATAAGGAATTTATTTGCATAATTGGTATTTGTTGATGTCATACTTGCCATAAACTACATACGTTACATGCATTTGAGTCTTATAATGAAAAACACTGCAAATATAGATTTTCCTCATTAGTTATGCAAATTAGGTCCCAATTAGCATAATTTACATATCATTGTGTACATCTCTGTCTAAGCTACCTGCATACTAAATATCATAGAAATCCGTCGTTTCTTTGTTCCGTTATTTTCCTTAGAAGATTTTCACAATAACGCCCCTGCAGTTCCAGAGCAAGCTGCTAGGGGGGGCCAAACCTACATTACTTCTTCATTACATCACAAGCTATCAGCTACCAAAGACCATAGCACGTCCAGGTCAAAAGATACAAAAACGTTCTGCTGCAGTACCAAGGTCACATACCAGGGGGCCCAAAATCGACCTTGAACTTCGGCTTCACAACACCTGTCCACATACCAAATATCATCGTAATCCATCGAGGGTTATGGTGACTAGAGTAGTCCGGAAACACAAACAAACAGACAGACAAACAAACACACACACACACACAGACACACACACACACACACACACAGACACACCCAAAACTATATCCCCATTGATTCTTTCGTGTGAAATTAGCATGTTCAGGTCAGGTAATCAAACTCAGCCAAAAAAAGAAGCAACGAAATTGGAGGTGAATACTATTAGCGTGCGAGTGTAAATCAGCGCAGACGTGTTCGACTTACATACTCGGGTACAAAACAATATAATTCTACCAGTTTCACTCATGGGGATATGGAAGTGGCGAAAATTTGATGTGCACTGGTACCTGAAATGCTACCTTACTTTTCCACGTAGCCGACCATGGCCTCTCAAACACTCGCAACTTCCCCCCCCCCCAAAACATGGTAAGATCCAGATGCATTCGTGAACAAGGTCGTCTCTGGTTGGCAGTTGGTCTGCGAGGTTGACTATATAACCTCCTTGATTTGTATCTGACCCCACATCTCTAAGGACATGCATTTTCTCTCTTTAGTTAGAATTTACCGTCTTCTATGAGGCAAAAGTCGCTGTGTAATAAATTGTGTGCAGCAAAAAAAGCTGACTCCTACATATGCTATAAGACTACTTCTGTCTGACTGACTACAATAAAGAAGGAAAGAGACCTATAATCAAATAGCAGCCTATTTCCCTCGGCCTCAACTTCATTAACGTAAAAAGTTTCCAAATTTCCTTATGCGTTTGGGCAAGCCTGGGAGGGTCTACAGATGAACAAGCAAGTAACCGTTAGCCTGGATGCCATATGCATCTTATTACTAGGGCTCCTACGCTCGCTATTTGTTTTACTTTTAGGGTAGCGAGTGTAGGAGCCCAGGTAGTAATCGGATGGTACACAGGCTATGTAACATGTAAATGTTCCTATTCAAACCTCCTTGCTTTATATAATATACAGACCTCTTCGGCTGGAGAATTAATAGAGTCCTGCTCCTACGGTATCGTAATCATTCTACACAGGTTTCACGTTCCGTGGGGTTTCTGATAGCCTGGTCCCAGTCTCTAGGGGTCGGCTTAGTGGTGTTTTACCGGGCCCAGTCAGTTTCTGATGTCCTTTCTACCTCTCGCTGCCACACTTCTTCCGCTACACCCTACATGTACTTACGCTGCCACCCTACTTTGCCACCGCCGACGTAATCTAATCCAAGGCCGTAAACACACCCCGAGCGGACTAAGCTGTCTGAGCGGGCGGGGGTTACTCCCAGTGCCGTAGAGATATCGAGGAGCCCCCGATGGTATGGATTTCAGGCTAGGTTTCTGAGCGCGCCGGCTATCATGGCTATAGGGAGAACATTTGCCTGGGGACTTTGGCCTTGGAGGGTAACATTCACAGCCATATTAGACCCTACTAGTATCTCCGTAGCCGACTCCCTTCGTACAATTGACTCTATTTTGCCCAATTTCTACTATTTTCCCAGCAACCCGCGGAGGATGGTAGGATGGGTGGGTACCCTCTACCTCAGTTCATCTGCACTCCTTTCATGTTGGCAATGGAGCTGAGAAGTTAGCCTGTGTTAGCCCAATGAGGTTATATTAGACGTCCATATAACCTCATTGGTTAATAGGTTAATGAAAAGTAGTAATTTTGAAAATACAGATAACTGAAGTTTTTTTCAGGGAAGTCTCTGCATTGATTGTTAAACTATTTGTCACTTCAGGCTGACATCAAAGCATACCTTTCTCTTTCAATTCAAGGTTGCAAAAAAACTGCCATTTGCATTTTTGTATAAGGCCTTTGTGATCATACCTGACTGTGAACAAGACTCTTTGCTTCTCAACTTTCTCAGATTTAGAGTCACAGGATGTTTATGACAGTACATACAATGAACACAACTTGCAAAGCTAAACCTCACGTTCTCGCCTCGTTCACACGTGGCAAAGAACTTCTTTGTTCACACCAATTATAGCTCATCAGCTTGACTAGAGTCCATTGTTGCCAATTCGTACCAAATATAAATGGCCACGATTTGGCAATCTGTGGTCTTTGTCTACAAATAACATGAAAAAACAAACTCAACACACAGAAAAACTGTTTCCAAGCAACACTCTGGTTTGGTTGACACACAGACCGCCATCTTGGATGGAACGTTCTAACTGACTGTGCTCAGGGGGGCGCCTGGCAGGGTGTGCAATTAGCGCATAGGAATGCAAAATAGAGGAGGAGCAGTGGAAGGTGCAACCACAGCAATTATCACCCAATTATAGCCTTTCAGATCGCACCTTAGCTCATTTCAATGTCATTATAATATATAAATGAGTCTTTCCTAGGGCCAGGCTTACCGGGTCTTAACTTAGCTGAGCATTCTGCAAGATGATAGTGCACGTTCATACAGAATGAGAGCCATTTCAGACCACCTCCAGTAGGCAGGAATACAGAGGATAGAATGGCCCTCCTGCAGCCCAGATCTCAACACAATTGAACACAGTATCAGACTCACTGATCAGCTTGGTCGAGATGTGCATGCAAGAATGATCAACAGAACAACACTGGTCGACCTGCGACGACTCCTTGTGGAAGAATAGCTAGGGACCGCGTAACAAAACTGGTGACAATTATGAGGAGGGTGTACCGGGCTGTGGTGACAGCGCATGGCTTGCGTACTCAGTATTAAGCCACCTTCATCATAACTGAGGCTTCTTTACGCATTTTTTGTTGGTTTGGATGAAGACTAACCTTGGCTTTCATAATAATGTGCTTTGTTGATTCAAGTTTCATATTACCCTCCTACACAAGCCACGTGATACCAACAGAAGAAAAAATACTGAATTGAGCGTTTGACATTAGTAGGGTAATTTGGGCACTTTTTTATGTGACCCGCTCGCATATAAGTAGGTCTGGTGTTCGTTCCATTAATTTACAATCGT
This sequence comes from Branchiostoma lanceolatum, assembly GCF_035083965.1. Classification (NCBI taxonomy): domain Eukaryota; kingdom Metazoa; phylum Chordata; class Leptocardii; order Amphioxiformes; family Branchiostomatidae; genus Branchiostoma; species Branchiostoma lanceolatum. Next base: position 1,038,256 of record NC_089733.1, on the reverse strand, counting down.
AATAAGTTTGGTATCATAGGAAAGAAAATCACACAAGCTTTTCAATGTTACATAAATCATTGAAATTGATCAAGAAACAACGGAGATATGATCGACCAAAGTTAAGTTTCCAAACTTTTTGTGCGTAGTTTACTAGAATATACTTAAGCTCGCTCCTGAAGCTTCGCTAAAAACACACGGACGTCTCCACATGTGTCCACCCAAGCCACGACTGCTGCTGATTTCCTCCCAATCAGGTCCCACGACGACTCCTTTAGACCGTTTATTTAGGCATCTCCACGATCTCCCGAATAGTCTGACAGATTTTGGACACGTACGTTCGACTGCCAACGACAGACGACGTCCTTGCTTATACTAGGGTCACATTTCCTATCCGGGGCCCGGCCGGGCAGTCTTTGGGAACGAAAAGTATGATATAAAAGACAACAAAAACACAAAAAGTACCCAAAATCATTTAAGAGCAAAGCTTATGCAAATTCATAGACACACACTTTGATTTTTCGTGTCCGCAAACAGCCCGGCCGGGTCCCGGTTAGGAAATGTGACCCTAGCATAACTCTGCCTGTGAGGCTTTAACCACCTTGCTCTGGAATTGTTATGGCTATGTGAAATTACCCCCGCGATACTAGTATACGGGGGTATTGTTACCTATCATGCATGAAAATGGGGGAATTGTTTTGGGTGTGTCTGTGCGTCTGTCTGTGTGTGTGTGTGTGTGTGTATGTGTGTGTGTGTTTGCGTGTGTGTGTGTGTGTGTGTGTGTGTGTGTGTGTGTGTGTGTGTGTGTGTGTGTGTGTGAGTGAGTGTGTGTGTCCGCATATTCATGGCATAACTCAAGAACCTCATACGCGGATTGTGATGATATAAATCACATTGTATGTCTTAGGAAGACCTACCCACGGTAGTCAAGGTCGATTTTGGGCTACCTGACGGCTTTCCTTGGTATTGCAGTAGAACTACCAGTTTTTGTATCTTTTGTTCTGGACATGGTCTTGGTTTTTGAGGGCAAATGGCTTCGTATGTCAGGAAGAAGTGGTGTAGGTTTGGTCACAGTGGAAGCTCGTTCTGCAGGGGCGTTTTTGTCTACAATCATTCATGGAGGAGAACTGAAGAAGGGAACGACGGATTTCAGGATGCTGGGCATGAAGGTAGCTTAGACGGAGATGTACAATTCACATAATCCGTTAGGAAATTCTAGAATTCCAGTGTTCTTCATAGTAAGGTATCGGACCGGAGTTTCTTTTACGATTTCGTAGGAAGGTCGACACCCTTAGGGCGAAGGGCTTCTATTACGCCAAGGAAAAGAGGACGGAAATGTAATCATTTCGGTGACAAGCGATATGTTGCTGATTTCCGGTGGACTTTTTGGTATCGTCTGCTATTCCTTTATTTTGGGTGGATGAAAAATGTTAATTTTGGACCTGTAAAAATATCTTTTACAATATTTTGAACGAAGCTGCTTGAAAAAAGCACACGAATTTTCCAGGGTAGTTAATGACTGAAATAAGGGATGGGATAAGTACCTAATGCCAGCTCAGAAGAGGACTAGAAATAGTCATGCTTTTAAGTGCCAGAGTTATCAGCCAAGGATTCATGTGTTCAAAAATTTGTATTTTCCGAGGATGAGAATGGAATTCGTTGTTATCAAGTACAGTAGGAGCATCCTCACTTAACAGCTGTAAAGAACGGTTGCAGTCAGATATGCAAAGACTAGGTGTAACAGACCGTTTAGTGTAATATAACCAGCTGCTGCGCGCCGCGTGCCTGCGAAGCTGGTGTGTTACGCCTGATGGCAGTTATACTGGCTATATAGATACAGATAATTATACAGATACAGAGACACGACAAGGTGAGCAACAACAACAAAGAACAACAGCTTGTATGGTGAAAACGCTTAGCACTTCCTGTCTGAGTAAAATCAAAATTAAAGAAAAGTTTCATGTGATAACTTTTTCACGCTCGAAATGGTTTCGGTTCACGTGGTTGTCTTACACGGCGTAATGTCTTACGTACATGACGTACATTCTCTCGCCAAGAATATCATGTTTGGGGGAGCGTGTGTCTGTGCGTGTCTGTCTGTCTGTCTGTCTGTCTGTCTGTCTGTCTGTCTGTCTGTCTGTCTGTCTGTGAATACGAAAACTCGACAATACCTGGGTGGATTTCGACAAGACCTCGAAATGATTGGATTTTGGAATCAGAATCTAATTTGCATAATTAATGAGGAAAGTTTATAAATTCGCTGCATAGCATGATAGGACTCTCACATTATTCACAATAAATCAAGCTGGTGTGTTACGCCGAAGGGCGGTTATACCGGCTATATAGCTACAGATACAGAAACAGATTTGGCAACTGACAGCTGTAAGTTGACACACTGGGGCAAATATTCCCCTGCTGCCAGGGCCTCTCGCCAGGGGCCCTACGGTGGTCAAAACACAAATGGATAAGGGAAGCAAGAACCTGTATATAACTTGGGGGAAATAGAAGTTTCACTCGGAGTTTTACTTAGAACTCTAGTGGTTTCTTTATTTATAAGATTTGTAAGTATAAGATTCACAGAATGAGATATGAGAGGTGTGGGCAACATGGTCAGTATATCCTTTACATGGCCGACATCTTAACAGTACAGTTGAAAGCAAAATATAAGAAGTTTGCGAAAAATAACTAATAACATAATGCATTATAAGAAATGACAATAACCATAAAATAATTTCTGTTCATATTGTGAATATCTAAGTATGTATTTGGTTCACGTGGCCACCGTACATAACGATAGAAGTAAAAGACGCTGCAACAAGACTCACAAACCAAGCCATAGATTTTCTTGGATACATAATAGTATTTTGAAATAAACTTATATTTACTGTGTGTTCCAGGGTGTTTGGCGTACTCCAACAGACCAGAGAATTTGCACAGGCGTTCCAGTGCGGTCTTACTGACAAGATGAACCAGGAAGACAGATGCCAAGTGTTTTAACACACGTAACTACACCAGTAACCATTGTGTATTTCATGCCTTTGTCACTGCTAGTCCACAGTGGTTAGCACGTAGTACCATCGCGTATTATTGTTAACGGTGCCATGTTAGTGAGAGTTCTGTAATACCGTTTTCAAAAGCATTGTTAACTTTTCATTTCTATGAATACTTGAAACCTACTGGCACTAAGGGCGAAATATACAATTCTTTGTAAGAATTGCCAAAATGTCTCCTCTCGTATGAAACAATGGACAATTTCAAACGATTGCGCAATGTTGTTTTTGACAACTTTCAGTTGAGTAGTTTTCAACATAATAACAAAATGGACCAGTACAAGATGGTTTTCCCCCAAAGATGGACTCATTCTAAGATCACCCCCACTTCAAAATGGGCTTTCCCCAAACCCCCTCCACCAATCAAGAATGGTCTCAATATATAACTATAAAAAAGCTAACAAAATTTAAAAAACTCATTTGAAAGGGCTGTATACCAAACATGCTAATTATAGCGTGTTCAACAATGCCGAAGACATGCCTGAAGAACAAATTTCAGTATTTAGTTACAATATCCATCGACATAGAACCCTAAAAGCTGAAAAAAGTGAATCATTTTTAAGTAGTATGTGCCAAAATGAGAATGAGGTCACATGTGAATACGCCCAAGGCAACTTCCATACCATATTCCTTTGTTTTGAATGTCAGGACACAGTCGCGACAATGGCAAAGAAATATTTGTCAGAAATGTGAATGAAGCCCCGTGGGCACCACCATCCCGCATTTTTGGTCATTTGGTTCTAATACCAGGGCACAGGAGTCCAAATTATACATGGGCTGAATATACATATTGAAATGAAAATAGTAAAAATCTATGCCAAACATGTGAATGAACCATACACATAAAATACACAAATATCAAACTTCAGGTCATCTGGCTTTACTACCAGAGCAAAGGATACATTTTTGATCTGTAAATAGCTCCAGATCTCTCACAATAGTGTAGGGAGTGACATTTGATTATGTCAATTATGCAAGTTACTTTTTTTTTACTGATGTTTCTCTTCTTCAGTTACTTATTTCGTATGTCACATATATGGCGCGGACTGTCCACTTAACTTCTTTTTGTTTGTTTGTTTGTTTATTGAGATCTCCATTAGATTGTACATTGTAAATCTATTCTTCCTGGAGTCCAGAACAATGAAACAGAACAAATGTACATGAAAGTAAAACCAACATAACAAAGGTGTGAGTTTAAATCAAAATATAACATAACGCATACAACATTAACTCAAAACTGAAATTAAAATGAAACGTGGGGGTGGTCAGAGGTCATGGCTGAATAAAGTAACAAAATCTTTTCAAAGTAAATAACAAAGAGGATGCAAACAGCAAACCATGATAACAGTAAGTAAATTAACAAAGTGGATGCAGAACTGCAAATCATAATAACAATAAGTAATTAACACAGTGGATGCAGAACTGCAAATCATAATAACAATAAGTCAATTACAAGTGGATGCAGAACTGCAAATCATAATAATAATTAAATAATAAGTGGATGCAGAACTGCAAATCATAATAACAATAAGTAAATAACACAGTGGATGAAGAACTCAAATCATAATAACAATAAGTACATAACAAGTGGATGCAGAACTGTGAATCATAATAACTAAGTAGAAAACAAAATGGATGCGACCTGATAATAATTTAATAACCCAAACTTAACAAAGAAAATACTAATGCCTACCTTTACAATAGTTTGAGTTTAATTAATTACAGCTACAATTTCATTTAATCAAGGACTTGGTTCAAGAACGTATTACCACCAGTACTGTAAAGGCCTAGTTGTGTCAATTTTAGAATGAATCCACTTGGTGATTTGTGTTTTGAAATTTGAAGGTGTAGTAGATTTCATATGTGGTGGGAAGGAATTGTGTGATTTGGTACATCTGTACAAGAATGTACGTGTCAATGTTGCTGTCTTAGGCTTAGGTAACCTGAAACTGCCACCTTTTGCAAAACGAGTGTTGTGGTCATGTGTACTGTTGACATTTTGTAATCTTTTGTAAATAGCCTCGGGTTTCTTAGTTGCTAAAAGTTTGTTGAACATGGAGAGTGTACCAGTGTAAAGTCTTTCTTTAACTGTGGGCCATTGCAGTCTCCTGTGCATGTCACTGGTGTTGTCTGTGTAGTGTGCATTTAAAACAAGTCTGGCAGCCCTGTTCTGCAGAGTCTGTAGTTTGTTTAAGGATGTTTGTAGGCCAGTGGACAACAAGCAAGAACAATAATCCATGTGGGATAAGACTAGTGTCTGAGTCACTGTTTTTAGTGGTCCTTCAGAAAGGAGATTTCTTGATCTCCTTAGCACTGCTAGGGAACCAGTCATCTTGTTTAACACTTTTTCAATGTGTGGGGTCCATGTCAAGTGCTGGTCCATTAGGAAACCAAGTAATTTTGCCTGTGCTACCTGCTCTATCATTCTGCCATCCAATGAAAGCTGTTTTTCACTCATTTCCTATTTCATTTCACTTTGGATACTTAATTCAGCCCGCGTCATATACTTACGTATTGCATCATGTAACCTACATAACTGATGAGGAAATGCTGTAATTGTGTTCTGTGAAAGGATAGGAATTTCGTACGTGGGACATATCTAATTTCTGTGAGGGAGTCCACAAGTAAATATGTAAATTTATCAGAAATAGCTATTTGGCTTATGCCATGCTCATGCTCATGCCAGGATACATGCCATGACGCAGCCTCTTACAATTTCCGAAAATGGTTGAAGGGAAATTTATTATAGTGAACTGGCTTAGTAAGCTTCTTGGCAAACAAAAGATATCCTTCCTCCGACAGAGGCTGAATATCTGACTGATTCTGACAAATGTTTGTCATACCCGAACCGACAAGAGAATCCCTGAGGTCGCTGCTTTGCGATTTGTGTCAGAATTAGAATCTCTACGATTGACCGTGATTTCTTGTAATGAACCATAAATGAATCAGCCTAGCATTTGGAAAGACCACACGGTGGGGTAAACCTCAGAGAAACCTCAGCACTTAGGTTTACAATCATATACGATTGCCGACGATTTCTAATTGTTGTAACTTAGATCATATCTGTATATCGCACGGTGTGTTGCCTAGACCATATCCAGGGTCGTTCCGACTCAAGTAACCAGCTTTTCCATGCAAATATATCATGACATGTATTTTCTGCAACCTGACCAGTATCACATGAAGTATATTTTTGTAGTTTTTCAACTGCAACTGTGTGTCTGATCGTCCCTAACTTGTGATTAACAAAGAAATACGCAGCAATGCCATCCTTCGACTGGGCCCCGTCGTGTTTATTTGTTTATTGTGTGAATACATACATATACATATACATATAGTATGGGCGATACATAGTTACGATATACGCTACTTACGGAAACCAACGGACAAACTAAACAATGAAATGATACAATCAAATGGAATATCAAATTTCACAAAAGTTAAAGAAACCACATACAGAATTAAAACTGACCATTCCCTGAGCATCAGTACAAAGTAGAAGAAATAAATACATTGTACCAAATATGTCTGTAAATAAGCAAACACATCGGGCAGTTTCGTAGTGATTGACACGATTGCGATCTAAATAAATAATGCTGATGGAGGTGTTGATGATGATGGAGGTGTTGGTGATGATAGAGGGGATGATGGTGATGATGAGGATGATAGAGATGATGATGGAGGTGTTGGTGATGATGGAGGTGTTGATGATGATGGAGGTGTTGATGATGATGGAGGTGTTGATGATGATGGAGGTGTTGATGATGATGGAGGTGTTGATGATGATGGAGGTGTTGGTGATGATGGAGGTGTTGATGATGATGGAGATGTTGGTGATGATAGAGGGGGTGATGGTGATGATGGAGGTGTTGATGATGATGGAGATGTTGGTGATGATAGAGGGGGTGATGGTGATGATGAGGATGATAGAGATGATGATGGAGGTGTTGGTGATGATGGAGGTGTTGATGATGATGGAGGTGTTGATGATGATGGAGGTGTTGGTGATGATGGAGGTGTTGATGATGATGGAGGTGTTGGTGATGATAGAGGGGATGATGGTGATGATGAGGATGATAGAGATGATGATGGAGGTGTTGGTGATGATGGAGGTGTTGATGATGATGGAGGTGTTGATGATGATGGAGGTGTTGATGATGATGGAGGTGTTGATGATGATGGAGGTGTTGATGATGATGGAGGTGTTGGTGATGATGGAGGTGTTGATGATGATGGAGGTGTTGATGATGATGGAGGTGTTGGTGATGATGGAGGTGTTGATGATGATGGAGATGTTGGTGATGATAGAGGGGGTGATGGTGATGATGAGGATGATAGAGATGATGATGGAGGTGTTGGTGATGATGGAGGTGTTGATGATGATGGAGGTGTTGATGATGATGGAGGTGTTGATGATGATGGAGGTGTTGGTGATGATGGAGGTGTTGATGATGATGGAGGTCCTGATGATGATGGAGGTGTTGGTGATGATGGAGGTGTTGATGATGATGGAGATGTTGGTGATGATAGAGGGGATGATGGTGATGATGAGGATGATAGAGATGATGATGGAGGTGGTGATGATGATGATGATGATAATGGTTAAGATGATGATGATGACTTCAACTTCAACTTTGATAGCCCCCCCCCCCCCAAAAAAAAACCGCGAGGGGCAAAGTAGGGGGGGAGGAGGTCCCAGGCTAAGGCGGGCAGACCTCCAGCCTGGCGCGGAATGACTCAGGCGCGGAATGACTCAATATATTTCTTCAAATTAACTCAGATATATGACAGAGGTGATGATGATGATAGAGGTGATGATGATGATGGAGGTGATGATTATGAGGAGGAGGAGGATGATTATGATGATGATAGCTTAAACTGTATGGAGGGAACTCATGAAAACATTATTGTGAATTGTTATATATCTGAGTTTATTTGAAGAAATATATTGTAGTGTAATGTGCTAAGTATGGGTATACAGAGTCATGAATAGTTTTCGTGGCAGGCAACTTTTTTATAGTATCAATAAATATGTTTGCAAATAAGATAAATATGAATCTTAAATGTAGGTTTTGTTGTCTATCATGACTCCTGGAAGCGTGACTGAGTTACCCGTATCAAATACCGTCATTTGTCACTTTGGAATTATAGCATTTTCTCGTTAATCAAGCAAATAATGTCCTCGTTTGCATAATTGATATATCAATCGGCATTTCTCTCTAAGTTACAGTTCTCAGTTCATATGTATTGAAGCCCCATCACGAAAATGTATAAATAAGGCCCTGTAAATAAGGCCCTGATTTTCATACATTTATTTCATTATGTTCAACCTCACCAAATGTTCCTGCCTGCCAAAAGCAATTAAAATCCACCAAACCCTGCTTGAGTTATTCTCCTCCAAAGTTTTAGATAAGAATGCGCACTGCAGTTTCAAACAAGCTGCTAGGGTAGCCAAAGTTACACAACGTTTTTTTTCTGCTACAAGAGCTACCACCACTAAAAAATCCCGCTGCAGTACCGTAGGTAGCCGCTAGGAGGCTCCTTATCGAACTTGACCTTTGCTTTCTTGACCCCCACCAACCCACTAAATTTCATCACGATCCATTCAATGCCTCCTGGGTTATTCCGTTAACGAACAGACAAACAAACAAACAAACAAACAAACAAATAAACGGTCAATTGCAGTACTACTGCCATCGACAAACAATCTTACAACACTACCAATAGCACTGATCATAACTCAGGATTCCCACAAACCTACTAAATTGTACCGCGATACATCCAATTTCTCTCGACTTACGCCGCGAACAAACAAACCGACACACACAACAGGTCCACTGCAGGGCAGTAGAAACCTTCCAGAAGACCCGTTTGCGAACTTGACCTTGGTCTAACCCAACAGAAAGTTACCTGCCAAAAATCACCAACATCCGTAAGATTTAATTATAAACCCACTTGTATACAGCCATGAAACAATTATATGCATCACCTGCGCGTTGTACTTGATCTGACATCTGGAAAATCTCACCTTGGAAGCAGGCGATTAACCTATGTACACTTAAAAAAACACCGTACAATGTACCTACGAGGTATGTGACCAATACTTTATATATTTAAACTATATTGCACCCGGTTTTTCTCAAACGTACGACGTACGGCGCTATCGTGGCGGAAGACATTCCATTGCAGGTACGACGTGTGATGTAGGTATAACGTTGGGTAACCTAAATTCTGGATTTTTTCCGATAATGGTTGACTGAAATCAATCTAGCAGAACAATAAACCATCCTTTTTTTCTATTATTCTGTCAGTATCATGTTCTATCTTTGCACTAATAATATATATGGTAGATTTTGTCTCTAGTCGTGCTGACACCATAATATTTCAACTTGAAACTACCGTCCGCCGCACGCACAATTACGGTGCTGTCGGACAGGGGGGCACATTAATTCGGGAGAGAAGATTCGTCTTGAATATCTTACCGCTAATCACATTTTATACAGCAGCTATTCGTTCCATCCTTGGCTTGAGGAGAGTGCTGTGGATATAGACGTGTCCAAGTAAAAAAAATACACGAAAAAACGGCCGCACCGCAACATCAGGCCTCCGGGAACAACCCGTGTGTTGAGTCGGTAGAACGTCACTCAAAGTCGATCCCCACCGTCATGGCAACGTGTACATTATTCATGGCAAGTTAGCTGGATGCCGTAGCAATGGTTATACTACTATGTCCATGTGTTCCTTGTTGTGTTAGGAGCAAACTTTGAGGAAAATATCGTCTTCAGTCCACTATCACACGCAACATTTAGACAAAAAAGTGTTCCTCACAAACCTTTTGTCGTCTGCTTGACGACATGATTCTGGGTAACAATATGGCGGCGGGAAAATACACGTGCCGTAGGTTGTAGCAACAAAGAGGAGTTTTGATGATTGATCACACTTAAATCCAGTTGCAGGTTAGCAAAAGAGATTGTAATAAGTTGTCTTGTAAATAATTGTGTTTAGCAGGCAGGAGATGTGACATTTGTCTTATAAACCAGCGAACAACCGTGCAGTGTGAGTCTCCCACGAAGCCCACAGACTCTGTCAATAAGGGACGGAGAGTTTTTGACGTCGCCAACTTCTAATGCATGGTTATCGAAGCTTTTCAGACAGTGTTCTGAATGCGTTAGTCTGTCAAGTTTGCATTTCTAGCGGTATTACTGATGTTGCATCTAGCACATATCCCTAAATACCCCGTTTTCGAAAAATCCCGAATTTAAGTACCCCACGAATTTATGTTACCCAACGTTACATTTGCGCTCCCTAGCGCCTGGAACAATAGGTGCCGGTTTTGTTTCAGATTTTGAAAGAGAATAAATCAAGAAGCGGTTTACGGATCTTCATGATAGGTGATGCTCGATACAATTAGAGGGTAATTATACAAATCAGAATGTAATTTGCCTAATCAATGAGGCAAATTTAGAAACCAGCTGCGTTATATGACTATTCAAACATGTGACATATGTAACTGAGAAAGGAGGGACATTGATGGATAAAAAATAACGCAAATGAAGACCTAATTTGCTTAATTGACGAGAAGATATTATGCATACGTTTTGGTAAATAACGAGAATTTGATACTTGTGGCATTTGGAAATTATGTGAAGGTGAACATAGTTTAAGATAGAGGTCCTCATTGGCATAATGGATGCTAAAATAGCCTTGTTTGTTAAGATAAGACTGTCATACTTAAGGCAGCTTCTGTCATTGGGTGGAGAAGATGATCAACTGTTGAAATCTATGTAAACGAGGACCTAATTTGCTTTATTAATGAGACACACTCATAATACACCAGCCGAAAGTGTAAAACACATTTAGCAAAGGTATGAGGTCGTGGAACTCTAGTTGTTTTCTTCATTTGTCTACAACACTTACTGTGTTTTGCGAAAAATGCACCACAACATTAGTATTGGCTGGTGACTTGGAGGAAATTGTAGCAACGGGTGGAATTCCGCCCCCCTAAAAAGCGGCTGTCGCCAGAGAGGACATGAACGATTAAAGAAGAGTTCGGAAACCTCATATCTCCATGAAATTTTTCGCTTATGTAAACGACTTCCACATTTACATATTCTATGCTTGGTTATGTACACCTTTAACTAACTTAGACATGTCACAATGTTTGCAGGCCAATCATTCACCACTTAGATGCATCATGGCACCAAAAAATCAAGACCATGCATAGCACGTCCCGGTCAAAAAACCTGGAAGTTCTGCTCCAGTACCGGGGTAACACACCAGGAGGCCCAAAATTGACCTTGACTGTCGTCTCCCCAAGACCCACCAATATACCAAATATCATCACAATACACGACGAGGTTCATAAGTTAAGCTAACTACAAAGTTTGGAAACACAGACAGACAGACAGACACACACACACCCAAAACAATATGTCCATTTTTCATTTCATGAAGATAATAAGAAAGGCTTGATTAAACTACATACTAAACAGATACCATGTACTGTAGTTCCTTGCTGCACGCCTGCCTGTACCATAATGAGAACATTATCAGATGCCAACTCGGGAAGCTCGAATTACCTCACCATAGTGCCTTTCCCCATCCCCGACCCCAACCTGTAACGTTACCATGTACATCGTAGTTCCTTGCCTGACACCTTTCTGTACACCTCCCTTCCCAACCAAACACACCCAAACCTGTACTATGCAGTCCTGTATATACCACAAGGTGCCCTTTTACCTGTTACACACCTGCCCATGCCATGTGGTTCTTTGTTACACGCCATGTATGTAACTTTACCATGTAGTACCTTTTGCGGTATGGTATTCCATAGAGCCTGCCCTACCCAAATGCACCATGTAGCTCCTGTCATCTTCCTATTTTCTGTCTGCACTGTAACAGTTGCATTAAGAGGATCAGGTTCACGCTGAACTTGACCCTTTCCTACATTCTCCGCCTCCCACCACGCTGGCAACATCATACCTCAGAAACACGCCGTTTGATGGCAAACAACAAAGGGAAACCTCCCAACAGCCACGGTCACACAATCGGCTCAGTCGGTGGTCTGGCCTCTGCTGACCCTGGTAGTTGTTCTGTAAGTATGACGTAACTACATTGGACTGCGTGTGACTTGGTGCTCTAGAGCCTCTACCTGATTCACCAAGTACTAGTATTTGTTTTTACTTGCTCTCAGCAGAGCTGATGTGTTTGCTTATCACGTCCACTGATTACTGCAAAAACATCTGACCTGTTTCCTGTCTCGTGGAATCACTTTTCACGCAGCACTATTCGACGGCAGCTCCCTAACATGTTGTCGTTAAACACGGTTGACCATGGTGAGGGCTATTTCTCTGTTTTCTTCTCTTCATCTAATTCTAATTGGTATTCCACATGGAAGCACACGAGTCCGTCCTTTGGTCATGTGACACATAGGAAGCTTTAGAAGTTGTGGCATGTATGTCACACAATTACATATGTTGAAACATCTTCAGTGTGCCTTTGTCGTTCATGATATGGTTTGCGCAACGGCGAACATTCGCCAGGATCTGGCGACTAGAAGAGACAATGGATTAAGGATAGAGGATTTTACGTTGCGGAAAGTCACCACGGTAGATGCAAGGTAAATAGCACAGTAATGGGCGACATAGAGCACGGACGTGTTTTCGACTCCGTAAATAGGTGCATATCACCGCTGTGTTGCCAGCCGTGCTGGTCAGGTGAGTTTCCGAATGATTGACGTGTCTTCACTCAGCTTGCTGCTATTTAATATGTTCTGACGCTGTCTAGTTTGCTCCGCGTGTCGTGTTCTCAGCCTCTTGTACAAAGCATATTTTACCTGGCGCGCAGGCTAGACATCCTACACCACAGCGGAAGCACGCACTGTGCACTGAATGATAAATTTGATCCCTGTTGGCACGGCTTTTATTGTAACCCATGTTAAAAGCCTAGAATGATTCATAATGTGCCGTATTGCACTTACCTATGGAAGGGGTCTTTAAAGGAACAGAAGACCCCGTGTTCCAATTGTCACTTTGCTCCGCCTTTATTTCGCGCCAAACGCACTCGACACGATTTGAGGGAAACAAAGCGATGGTGTTTGTCCGGGGATTTGGGCCCTAGGCAAGGCTTAGGGGTGCTTATGTCTGGCTGGGTCTGGGGCTACCTCTGGTCACACCTGGGACAGAGAATTGTAAATTCGGACTTTCCCATAGATCCGTATACATTTCCTGTATTTTCCGATCCATTACTGCAATGAAATAGGCAAAGCCGGGATACCTGTGGATCTTAAGAAACCGATACTACAGGCGCGAATCCATGCACTGCAGGTATTAAAGAGCCCTCCCCCCCCGGCGTGCTGAATTGTCTACCCGGTTGTAAACAACTATAGAGTGAAAACAAGTAATGTTGGCAATGGTCACCTGTGTCATCATCGGTGGGCATGTACACCTTACAGGGGGCTGTTTGTCAGCCCTTGTTGCTGGGGACAAATAGGCGGCAAAATGTCAATCATAATTAGGCTATTGTCCAATGAGACGCGGTCACATTGGGCCACGACAGCCCCTCTTTGTACTCGTATCACTTATTTATAAAGGTGTACATCTTTTCTTCCCGTGCTCTCCGGGTCGCGCTGCGCAGGATCGTCTTTCGAGACTTCCGTCTTTTCTGACCCACGTCGCAGGTCACCTCCTCACCAGGACAGGTTTATTCGTCAGTCTCCTCAACTGTCAGGCTGTTTTATGTTGCAGTCATTGGACTGGACTACATCAATACATCCCTGCAAGCTATTTTTCAGGGTGGACGCCAACTGACTTGAGCCTTTGTTTACTCGTCAACAGACCGTTGCCTAAGGGTAGAAAGGAGCTGTCATCCTTCGCAATTACGTCATTTTTCGCTCTGCGCAGGCGTGACTGAGATTGGCTGACAAAACATAATCCAGGCTTTAATTTCCATACATCAGCCGTATGATCAGGCGACATCAGACGTTTATGAGCCGGAGTGACCTTGGTTTACTCCCTTAGCAATCTAGCTACACCTCGCATATTATACAGGTAGACTTTAGAAATAAGCTGTGAACCTTGCAATCAGGTCAAGGGGCCAAGTTTTAGCCGGGGTTGTATTGTTTCAGTACAAATCCACCACCTGCTTGAAATGTATATACTATACAATTGCAAACACAACAGGGAAAAGATTCCCCAGCACATTAGTACATGTACAGTTTTGTCATCACTATACACCCGCAAACATAGTATGAACGCATGACCAATCAGAACTTGTTGAAGACCAAATTGTATACGTTGTTGGCCGAAGTGATTTTCTCTACGCTTATATATGATATTTTAGAATACCATTCCGGTGGGCTGCTTCTGTAAGTTCGACAAATTAAACAAATTATTGAAATAAGGCAAAGCATGTCAATAAACTGTACACGACGTATAACGATCTCTATGTAAATGGCATTTTCTTTGTAGTACGTTATCATCATATACTCCGTAGTCAAGTCCATATGCCAATATAATAAAAGACAGGGACAAAACAACAAAAACAACAACAAGAAAGGATCAAATGTAACACCATATGCTATCGAAGTGCTGCTGGTTCTGGCGAATGACCTCCCATTGAGACACTGCAAAATAATTTTCAGGTCCTGACATAGTATGTCTAGACTAGAATATTTTACATCATACATCCAGCCCACTTTTACGTGGGAAATGAAATACACCTTTGTTATAGTCCACCTAACACTTGAATCCTATCGGAAACTTATTTACAATCGAAGCAAGACTGGCAATACAGGGTTTAATGGAAACCGAGCTGACAACTATTCCACCAGATCCACGACTATGTACTTGTCTCAGCACTGTGCACCCTCTGGTTTCAAGTTATTGGGCGTCATATCGCTCCACAAAGTGTCTTCACGCTTTTCTGTCACTCCGGTACCTAAACTGTAATCTCCAAGCAGATGTGTGGCTTGTTCTCCTGTGTGTCATCCCCCCCCCCCCCCCCCGCTCGTTTTGTACATGTAAGTTTTGTTGTAACATGAGTGTGTCCTGTGCGAGACAAGATTTCACACACCGGTTTAAAGACAAACAAAACGGACGAAAATATCAACATGGCGAAGCCATATATCTGCTTGAACATTATCTAACCTGTAGGTCGGTGGATATCAACATGGCAGTGAGCTATGCATAGCTGCTGGGTCAGCATGTTTAGAACCAATCCGATGCACACATTCCCTGCATAGTTAGATAAACGTCAATGCTAATTCCTGCTCTGCCTCTTCCTCTTGCCAGTACGTCCTCGGCGCCGCCGTCGCCTCTGCGACTTCTTCTCTCCATCTCCCCTCCGCCGGTTCTTCCGTTTCCCTCCCCTGCGCGAAGTGCGCGGATCTTCTAGCCTGGACTCGTTATGTCGGCTGTTGTATCGCTTACACTTGCACGATCTGATCACACGGATTGGGTAAGATCGCATCTCACCATTTTCGCAGATTAAGTCTACCTTCTTGGTGCGTACCTGGTCGTTAAGGCAATGCCACTCGCGCACCTTGTGTGTAGACCAGTATTTCTCAAATTCGGCGTAGTCGGGAAGTAATCGTGTCGGCAGACACTGGCCTGCGCAAACCACTTCGTTGATCGGGCGTACACTTGTGCAGAAACCGTCAGAGATATATTTCTTACTCTTGAGCTCACGACATCCCATCTGCAGGTCCCCTGCAAAAGGTAATGTTGGACGGAACGTTAGTGTGTGTACTTATAAGCCCCCCCCCCCCCCCAGGCAGCACTCAATCATGCATAATTCCACACCAAGACGGGGCATTATGTGACACTTAGCTTACCCAATGTTTATTTGTCTGATTTTTTAATTCCAACTGCGTCGTGTATTTGTTCGACTTATGTAAGTATGAAATGGCCCAAATACAACTGCGGGTGACGTGACAGCCACACAATTGAAAGTACTTCCCCCTCCCCAACAACATTAACGTAGTGACAAAAATAACTTGGTGTGCAGTGTAACGGTAATAATGTTACTTTCATGAGGTACGGATCATGTTGCCAATATTGAACGCTTGCAAGAAGGATATATTACGCAATTGGTCACAATGCAAAGTAGCTAACATGGAAGAAATAGATCGAAGCATATACACGCATTTGGAGTCGCATTTCTCGGGGGGGGGGGTAAATGCTACCTTCCAGTGTTTGCATAAAGAAGGTTCCAATCGCACACAGAGCTAAAGAATCGTGTGGGTACACCAATGGCAGTGAAAATCCATGGGTGCCCGGCACACAACCACCTTTATGGTTCCCTCAATATCGTTTCCTCCGAAAACTGCCACCCCTTTTCACCCACCTGGGTCGTACTTTTCTTGCGACATGACATCCGTATCAGGCTGCGGCACAGGGTGCTCACTGTTCGAATTCGCCCCCAGGCGTGCTCTCGAGGTCTCCGACATGTCTACCAGTGCTCCCTGCGCAGGCAGGGCCAGCCACCATATCGTCAGCACGACAAACGTCCCTCCAACGGGGACTACTCCTCGCCAACGCAGATGCATCTAGGTGGATGAACACTCGTGCTGGCCACGGTGCAGATTGAGGAGAACCTACTCAAAAGCGCGGGAAACCACGGGCTGTGAGTGACAATAAAAACAACAATCACACACGGTGTGACTTGGGCGGGGCGGAGTCTTCTACTGCGACAAAACTTGTCAACTTCACCCCCCAGTGGCGCCACCAATGACGAGTAGGCCCGCCGGCAGCCAATCAACTGCTAAGCTGGCCCGCCTGTGATTCTAATATCAACAATGCTTGACAGCTCAACAATAGAAATGCGCAATATGTGGGCGGGGCCTCGACTTGTCAATTATCTGACACATGCATGGGCTGGCTTGAGCACTGACCCCTAACAAGCAGAACGCAGCACCTCAACCACTGCATGGTGATGTATGCCTATCATGTGGCTCGGCACTTGATGATTCCACCCAGACACTCGGAGCATGCAGGGAAGGGGACGACGGCCAATATGGAGCAGAATTTGTCCCAAGGCTTCCCCTACCGCGATGACAAAAATTTTCGTTCTAACAAGCTGCAAAATTAACGTTAACTTTGTTCTGTCAACTGGCTAATCAGTCTTGTCAGTAGCTCCCGGCGGTTAACCGCAAACAAGTCAAAATAGATATGATAGAGATCGACCAGGCACTGAATGCCTTGCCTTGTTGGGGAGAATGGGGACCGAGCCGTGTCCAACCGATACTCTGGCCTTGTGATGTACTCGGTGGACGAAATGATTTTAAAATCGGACCCTTGGTCCCCAACAATCCTGGATATTATGGATAATTTCTCTCTACTGTGCCTATATGCAAGGAGGTTAAAATCTCCTTGCTATATGTAAGTGTGAGTGTGTGTGTGTGCGAGCGTGTGTGCGCGCGCGCGCGTTTGTGTGTGCGACTGTGTGTTTCTGAAACTATATTCACACCACATATTCATAAACACAATACAGAAATTAAAAAAAAAACAAATACGACTATGAGTGAGACAATTACAAGAACTTAAATCTTACAAATAAGTGCCAATAAACCTCGTAGCAGTAGTATAGAAGACAAACAGAAATTTGAAAGGCAACATTTGCAAACAAACACAGCATATTTACCTCAATCACCGCTGTACAAAACTGGAACATTCCAAAATAACCTCTGCCCAAAATGTGAAATATTGCAAAATCATCCGAGTCCAAGAGGAGATTTTCCTAATTTGACCCCCTTTGCAAGACTGGATTCTTCCACAACCACACGTATCCCTATGAATCAAAAGAATATATAAAAACATACAAGAATGGACGCTTCTAGTGGTACCTCTATGTAGAATGGACCAGTCCAAAAGTGCGAAGGCCCAAACATGAACTATTCTAAGATCACCCCAGTCCAAAACAGAGTTTTCACAATTTCAATAATGGACTCATCCAGAAAGCACATTTTTGGTCTAAATTGGCAGCAAGTTCCCACAATAAGTCATCCTGAAGTAGTGTATGCCAAAATTGGGAATAAGGCATTGCAGGCTTGTATCATAGACACTGTCATAACAAAGTTCAGGTCCTCTGGTTTAAATACCAGGGCAGAGGAGCAAAAAAGGTACATTTTTGGTCTAAAAAGACCGAAAATAGCCAAAGTAACCATTCGAAAAAAGATGCATGCCAAAATTTGATGAATTGAAACGCACACATGTCCAGGGCAAATGTAAGGTCATTTGGCTTAAATACATTTTTTTCGCTTAAAAATGGCCCAAATTGCCAAAATTACCCATTATGAAGATATGCCAAAAGCTATTGCTATACGTATATTTCTAAGGCACCCGTATATCAAATTTCAGGTTAATCGGTTCTTCTACCAGGGCAGAGGAGGCCCAAAGATACCCTTGTGGCACATTTCAGGCCATTTCGCCCAAAATGTCAGAGATGGATCGATATGAAGACAATAGGAAGAAATACAAGGTACGACAATACATCTCAACACCTATAAGTTATAACGTTGCCTACCGTATGGACCGAAATACCAATGAATTAATCCGACTGTGTGTCACTAAGGAGATTTAATACCCTCTTCGTGTGACTATGTTGTTGTGTAAAAACGCAAGACGCAATTTGTAAGACTCAATACCTTACGTATGACCTATTGATAAATTGTGATGATATCTAGTATGTGGGTAGATCTTGGGAAGACGAAGGTCAAGGTCAATTTTGGTAGCAGGGGTGCCATCCTACGTAGTAACCGCGGGTTCAATCTTTTCTCTTGCTGACCACCGTAGTTAGCAAGCGAAAAGATTGAGCCAGCAGTTAAGTTACTACGTAGGATGGCACCCAGGCTATCGCTACGATTTTGGGTCTAGAGCCATGGACTTTCATGATTTTTTATCTCCATGAAAAATGGAGATATTGTTTTGGGTGTGTCTGTCTGTTTGTCTGTCTGTTTGTCTGCCTGTCTGTTTGTGTTTCCGCACCACTCCAGTCAGCATAACTCAAGAGCCTCTTGATGGATTACGATTATATTTGGTATGTAGGCGGGTGTTGTGAAGCCGAAATTCAAGGTTGATTTTGGGCCCCCTGGTATGTGACCTTGGTACTGCAGCAGAACTGCAATTGTTGTATCTTTTGACCTGGACGTGCTGTGGTCTTGATTTTTGGGTTGCAGATAGCTTGTGATGTAACAAAGAAGTGGTGTAGGTTTGGGCCCTCTAGCAGCCTCCTCTTTTTTGTGAAAATCTTCTAAGGAGAATAACTGAACAAAGGAACGACGGATTTCCATGATATTTAGTATGCAGGTAGCTTAGATAGAGCTATACATAATGAAGTGCAAATTATGCTAATTGGGACATAATTTGCATAGCTAATGAGGAAAATCTATATTTGCAGTGTTTACCATTATCGGACTCGAATACATGTAACGTATGTAGTTTATGGAAAGTGGATCATCAACAGATACCAATTATGCAAATAAATTCCTAATTTGCATAATCAATGCAAAACACCATATCTCATCTAATTGGAAAATTATAGGGCTGTCAATATGATACTTAGTATGGAGGTAGCTTAGACAGAGATATACATAATGAAGTGCAAATTATGCTAATTGTGACTTAGTTTGCATAGCTAAAGAGGAAAATCTATATTTGCAGTGTTTTCCATCATCAGACTCAAATACAGGTAACATATGTAGTTTATGGAAAGTCGAGCATCAACAGATACCAATAATGCAAATAGATTCCTAATTTGCATAATTAATGCAAAAACAACATAATTCATCTAATTGGAAAATTATAGGACTGTCAATATTGCAACATGTGTAAGTTAGATAAAGGTGTTTATGACCAAGCATATATCAAGAAAATGTGTAAGTCGTTTGCATGAATAGAATTGTTCATGGAGATATGAAGTCGTGGAA
Organism: Branchiostoma lanceolatum; assembly: GCF_035083965.1. Classification (NCBI taxonomy): domain Eukaryota; kingdom Metazoa; phylum Chordata; class Leptocardii; order Amphioxiformes; family Branchiostomatidae; genus Branchiostoma; species Branchiostoma lanceolatum. The sequence goes on along the minus strand of NC_089733.1, from coordinate 1,018,303 downwards.
CTCTTGCTTTCTTTGTATTTTTCTATTTAGTCGCACCTGTGTAGCGTTCTGTTTAAGCTGCTAGTCTTGCAAACTTACGCCACTTCTTCCCAAGGGCAAGATCTGTCTACATGCACCACCAAGAAATCGGGACCGTAGCTTGTGCACAACACGAGATTACAAAACTGGAAGTTCTGCTGTAGTCGTACCTATAGCTAGGGGTCCCAAATTGATTCATTTCTTTTAGAAGTTAGACATTAGGCAAAACGGTGGTTCTATCAAGATCTGCTAATGCAATATCAGTAATCCCTGAGGTATGCACACTTCAGATATCCAGGTGTTCAACACATTCTTAAGGACATCGTTGTGTTTTTTCAATGTGGCGGTCTAAGGATACCGTGGCGGAATCAAAAGAGTTGACGTTAACTTCGTACCAAATATCAGTCATTTGGCTTGAAAGATCTTGAAAATGAAAGCGCAAAATCCTTTTGATCGAGCTCGAGAATGCAGTGGAATATGCAGAACGCGAAGAAATAATAACAGCAAAAGCAAGGTGTTTCATATCGATATACAAATATACCGCCGAACCTACACATCTATTGGGACGGAGGAAATTCGGTCAAAATCATGAAGCAATACCGTAACGCAGAATTTAATTCTGATATATACGATTGTGTTATGTCTTGTATGAAAAAAGGTGCAAGGTCTTCAGTAGTCGTGAGTAAGACCATGTAGTGGGACTTGACACACCTGGGAGGTGTACAATGATCCTTCGTGACCCATATTTGATACATGTCCTCGTACTTCAGTGCCTCAGTTACAACAGGTCTATAGCATGGGGCGGGAAAGTGCCTTGCTTTCCAATATATCAAGGGCAACAGAGTATGTTTACCACTTGGGAGTTGAGCCTCTTGTTGTATCGCCAAAAATAAACGGACACGGTCTTTCAAAATTCCGTCCAACTACGGAGGGGGTTAGATACCCACTTCAGAATAATGTGCGGATTCGGATAAGTGGTGTCGAATGTTAGCTTTGTTGTGAAACTAAACAGGCCAGAAAAAGGACACATTCCATCACAGTGCAGTGCCATGGACCTTTGCTAAGGGTAGCCCTTGTCTCGTGGATGAGTCTGTAGTTCGGCATTCTACCACTTCTAGAACTTCTAGAAAGTTGTGTTGAACACTATACTAGTATTCTGTGGCCGAGTTTACACGTTTTACACCACAGTACTGCGACCGCTGCACGCCACAGCACGTCACGCTGCCGTGAACCCTGGTGACCCGCAGCAACCTTGGACAGCGCGCACTTTCACTGATAACAAGCGCTGTTGTAGTTTTTCATGTGGCAAATGATGATTTTCTTCTTCTCTCGGGCGTACTTGCAACGCCGGTCATTGCGCAGAAGACAGGTGTAGGACGATATCAGTCAACGGGCAGCCAAGTTAGCCGCTGTTGCTATCATTGAAGCTCGAGGCCAGGTCAATTGAATTGAACAGTTTGGGAGTGAGAGCTTACGAGGCGAGGAGCAAACATCAGAAACAAAAAAATTCTGTCCTACGACACGCGCCGCGTCGATCGTCTTGTCTTGTCTTGTCGTGATACTAGACAAAACCCCGCGTGGGGCGGGGACAATACAAAACAACACCCGTATGTCGGTCCCGGGCTACCAGCAATCATTGCAATACACATTTCCACACTACACATCCCACCAGATAGCTGATTGTGGCCTCTGAATCAAAGTTGAACTGCAAATTAGACAAAAATTGGACTTACCCAACTTTTCAACTGATAAGCCCCAGTCTTTGTCAAGGAATGAGCAATCCACTGCTTCTGCGACGTCACGTTATGTAGATAGAAAATTTGCCTCGGTGAGCAGTGAATCATATGTTGCAGAAAGTCTATGGCGCCTCCCGTCTCAGATAGTGCAGCAACTGGTACAATTTGGCACAACTTAACCAAATAAGCATTTTTCTGCAAACACCATTGATTGACGATATGATACTGCTTGTGCATCAGAAAAAGGAACATGCACCAAAAAAGCATGCACGGGAAAATAAAGACAATGATATCTGATACTATTTTTGTAATAAGGCGGCATTTATTCAGTAAAAAGTAGCATGTTAGTTTCAAGGTTTGCTTGTTCCAATACACCTTTAAATATGTAGTATATCTTTACACAGACATGGTACATAATAGAGTTAAATCTGGTATATCGTTCGTTTTGGTAATTTTGTTACTGCTAGAGTCTTTGAAGGTTATGTGTATATTTCATAATATGTTGCGCCAGGTATCATCACTGAATATCCCTTTATCCTCTTTTTGCAATCATATCCAGTATTCGGGTATATCGCCCAGGCCAAAGTCGGCCAAACGCAGAAAAGTATAGCGGTATTTCGTATTAGCGGTAGATAGCTATTGAAAGGGACAATAGGTCGTGTAAGTCATTTTTGGAACTGCAGGACTTGATTTTGTCTCACACTTTGAAAGAGAATAACTAAAAAAGAGGTTAATGGATCGTCATGACTTTTGGGATGTAGATAGCTTAAGTGATGATTTAAAAAAAAACATACGCTAATTATGTAAATCAGATGCTTATTTGGATGATTGATGAGCAATAAATCCCCTACATACCATTATAGGCCTCTCAAACACATGACATATGTAACTGAGAAAGAGATTAATATTGACAGATATCAATTGTGAAAATGAATACATAATTTGCGTAATTGATGACAATATACTATAATCCCATCGTGGTTAATGATGGGGATTTCATTCTTCATGTGGACATTATCAGACATAAATATTAGACATAAATCATACATGTGAGGGTCTCATTTACATACTTAATGAGGATATGGTACAATAGCCTTTTTTGCTAAGATAAGACTTTCATACTTTGAACTTGTATTATTTGGGTAGAGAAGGTGATCAGCTGATATAATCTATGCAAATAAGGCCCTTATTTGCATGATATCTCTGAGTTGTAAAAAACAAAAACACTAACAGAGACCATCGTCCCCATGGCAACGTCTTTTACGTTGCTAATCTCGTTAGATCTACAAATGCTTCGAAAATACATAAGAAGGCAACAAACACCCACACGATTATGTGGACTTGACTCTAAATCAAGAAGTTGTGAATGGATCTTGGTATGTTGGTGGTACTATGTTGGTGGGTGTTGGCGAAATGGAGAGATAACTTTGCTAGATTATAAACCACTCGGCGACTTTCCTTGGAGTCGCGGTTTTTAAAGTCTTGTGTTCTGGACATACTATGTTTATCAGAAAAAAATGCATCAAAAAGTACCCACGGGAAAGTAAGGAAAATAATGTTTGTTTACAATTATTATTACAAAAAAGATATCATTTCCTTACTTTCCCATGGGTGCTTTTTGGTGCATTTTGGTTTTTCAGATGCACAAACGGTATCAACAGTGTTTGCAGAGAAACACTGTAGTTTGATCAACTTCAAACACAACACAACACAAAAGTTCTGGTGAATATTGCATCGATGGTCCGCACGTGATTATGACACAATTTAGAAAGTTGTACACAAATTACAAAGGACAGTCTCATGGGCTAATTTAGTCTTTTGACAATTCAAGAGAAGAAAATCTAATCATCAAATTGTACCAATTGCTGCACTATCAAAGGCAACATGACACGTCCATGTGCTTTGTGGCCACAGTCAGCCATCTGTAGATGTGTATTGTTGGATGTGCATTGAGGAATGCTGGGATGGTCAAAATTCCTACCCTCGGTGGAGAAGTTGATCTACTGATATAATTTAGGCCAATGAGGACGTAATCTGAATAATTGATAACAAACATTCATAATACGTCAGTTAACAATCAGTTCACATGATTTGTGGAAGGTATGAGGTCTTATACTTGAATTACAAAATCAATCATAATCCTCAACCCAACCAACTTATGCTGACAAATAGGAAGGCAGCATCACTAGCATTAGGGGAATAGTCAAAATTTAAAACAATTACAACCAATTCAAAAGTGAAGTTCATGTCCTCCAAGGTTGGTTGGTTAGTTAATTCAAGGAGGTTAAATATATTTAACCTCCTTGGTTAATTGAGTTCCTTTTTTTGTTGGGGGGGGGGGGGTATTCGGTGTAACCAAAGAGGTTAGCTTGGTATAACTTGAACTACAGGGGAATAGTTGCAAATTTTGATAAAAGAACATTTATGGCAACATATTCAAGAAGTGCAGTTCATTGTAGACCATCTAACCCAAGAGCTATACCTTAATTCTGTTGGCTCGCTCTTGTTTCCATGTGTCGGGAAATGGAAAAGCAGACAGACATTGCACCAGGAAAAGTGTTGCTTGGTTTGTTTGACGATGCCTTGACCCCAATGGTCCCCTATGTGCTACGTTTTTCAACCGAGACTCAATGCCACAATACCCCGGGGCAGGTGATTGGCAGGTGTCATTGTTTGACGGAATCACGGATTAGGGGCCTTGTACAATAGACTACAATTAGAGGTGGAGACAAAAAATTACCCTTCAAACAACAGGGTTTGTTGGTCATTGAAAACGGTGCGCCTGATTAAGTAACGGTAATTAGGGACTGAGTGTGGCTTTCTCATCGAATTGAGCGCTTTAGAATTGGACCTGTCACTCACTTGTCGCCGTTTGACATGGTGATTCTTGTCCAAATGATTTCATCATTGAATCGAGCGCAACAACCCCTTCCGTCCGCGAGCTTTTCTTCCGTGCATAGACAATAGAGGCCCGAGAACAGAGTAATGGTTTTTCAGGCTGGGTACGGAGGTGTGGCCGCCGGACACTCACACGTCATGCGTGCCTCCGCCACCCTGCACACTAACAGGCGTGTTGGTATTTGGAGTGGGCTTCTACTTTGCTAAGTGTGTATTGGGCGGCCTAATGGGGTTCGATGCTGCTACTTACTAACAGTGTTTCCTTTCGAGTGATAAGTGAGTAGGTTTGGTCAATTTATCACTTACTCGTGCGTTAAACTTAAAGCAGTATGTAACTGGTGAGTTCGTAACTTCATTAACCGTCCACGCTATTTTCCCGTCGTAAATGAAATCCCTCCTCTCTCTCTCATTCACAATTGACTGCTGAATCAGACGGTTTCGGGTTTGGATCCCCGTTTTTTCATCCCATACTACTATAGCCTTATGGGGGTCGTCCCTTCGAAAGGGATATTTTGGAAGGAAGCCGCTAGATTACTCTCCAAGCAGAGCATGGATTTCGGCTGGTTTTTGACGTGTTTTTTTTGGCGTTTTTGTCGGGCTTTCTACTTTGTCATCTTTTTTTTGTATAGCCAACCCAAGGTATGATGAGTCTTACCTTTGGGAATTCCTTTCTGCAGTAAACCATCAACATACAAGTCTTTCCACATCCGCCAAGGGTTGGTTATACAAAAAAAAAAAAAAGATGACAAAGTAGAAAGCCCGACAAAAACGCCTAAAAACACGTCAAAAACCAGCCGAAACCCATGCTCTGCTTGGAGAGTACGCTAGATGGCTAAACTTTTTGTATTTCTTTAGTCGGCTAAGACATTACCACAAACCAAAAGAAATAAAACTACATCTACAACTTCAATAAATTCACATGTCTCTCCGGATAAAAAGTACAACGCTTGATCATGCATTTTTGCAAAATGCCTAAAGACCACAGGGTTCCATGGAAGTATGCAAGAATGACCCGTCGCTCCAAGTTTTCATGAGACCATGCATGTCTATGCTCATGTACTTGTTAATGTGGTTCTAACTTTACTTGGAAATGGTCATAGTACATCTACATCACAGAATTGTACAAGAGGAAACTGAATGAATCAGCATAAATCATGTTAAAATGTCAGTGTCGAAATACCCGTCTGCAGCCAGCATTTTGCAGAAAGACGAAACCAAAAACACCACCACTGCAGTTCCCCGACTGTTCCAGGCCGGAGTCCGATGTTTAAAACCAATAGCGATTTTTCGGATTTATCAGAAAAATACGCAGAGGCCAATGTTTTGTGTGAGGCTTTTTAATGACACCCAGCAAATATCATTTTTAAAATTCAATTTCTTCCGTGGGCCGTGATTTTTTTCACAGGCCGTGCGATCTTAATTAACGTTACGCATCAGAACACTTATTCCCCGTTATCAGTCAGGTTGATTAAATCTTTTACACAAACTGAAATCATTAAAAAGTTATTTGATTAGATTGATATTGAATAAATACGCTTGTACTGTAGCAATTTTCATAAAGTAAATTAGCTTTTCATTTGAATGATTTTTTCACACACATGTTGGTCATTCCTGTTTCAAACATTGCCAGTAAAATCTAAAAGCCGATCCCATAACAACAGTACTGACTGTTCTTTCGAAATGCCTCACAAAGAAATAGATATAACAGGAATGAAGTGCTGCTAACGGAGATCAGACAATTGACTTGAACTCCAGGGTGAGGTATTATTTCTAAGAACAAATTATCATGTACTAGTGTTAATTGGGCTGATTTACCGGAAACGGCCAGAATATGTGACATGTTCTGTAATTTGTTAACTCCGAATTTATCCGAAAACTAATCCTTGTAATATGTCTATCTCGGATATGCCCCGCACATGCATATGGAACAGAACATGAATTCGGAAACAAGAAACGTCCATGACGCGTATTCGGGAAAACATGTCCTCTAACATGGTCCAGAAATGAGGCTACGTGTCAACTACTAATTTGTCCAAAATTCATTCCTGGAATATATTATCCTTAATATATTTACGTAATGTAAATTTCGCCCGTTGTTTAAAACACAGTTATCCTTTGTATTAAAGAAAGATAACATCTTTGGGCAAAGATAGAGGGGTAATTTTTCTCCGACTGCATGTATTAGTATACACGTCCAAGCGTGGACATTTTTTCGAGTCTTCTCCCTGAAGGATAAAGACTCTACATTGTCCACATCACTATCACATCGTTAAAGTGGCTGAGCGAAATAGGTGAGGGTTGTGGAGTAAATTACACAAACAACTAGAGTTTCACGACCCCATACCTTCGCCGACTGATATCATCCGTTTCGAGTGGCATATCATAAGCTTCCCATTCATTATGCAAATAAGGACCGTATTTACATGAATTATGTCAGTTTATCATCTTCACTGCCCAAATAACACAAGTTGTTCAAAGTAGTAGTCTTATCATAGCAAGGAAGGCTATTGTAGCATTTACTCATAAATCATGTAGATGAGGCCCTGAGTTGCATGATTTATGTCTGATAATGTCCACATTTACTTAACTTCCAAATGCTACAAGAATGAAATACCAATCATTTACCACTATGGAATTATAGTATTTTGCCATTGATTATGCAAATAAGGTGTTCATTTGCATAATTAATATCTATCGATATTCCTCTCTGCCTCAGTTACATATGTCACGTGATTGAGAGTCCAATAATGGAATACAGCGGAATTATAAACTTTCCTCCTTAATTATTCGAATTATCTCCTGATTTGCATAATTAGCATATGATGATGATGACTTTATTCAGTAAGGAACTCGCGGGTTATGTTGCAACATATGATTTTGCTCACTAAAGCTAACTACACACCAAGTATCAAGATGATCCGTCCACTCCTTCTTGAGTTTTTCTATTTCAAAGTTTGAAACAAAATCAGCACATGCAGTTCCAGCTACTGGGGGAGCCAAAACCTACATGACTTACTCTCCCTCCCAAGAGCTATCTACCACTCAAAAATCGAGATGACCATAGCATGTTCAGTTCCGCTTCCGTCGCGCCGTAATTTCGATGTCTCAAGAAGGCCTGCCCACGTATCAAAACAAGCCATCCAGGCATTCTTGAGTTATCGTGTACACAGAAGGACACACACACATCGAACATAACCTCGGCGAAGGTAATATGTGGCACGTGAAATTCACGTGATGGAGATATTGATAAGGCAATGACGTTTGAAAACGTAGTTTCGATGCAGGGGTCACGGGGTTATGTCACTGGCTTATGTGAAACGTGTCTAAAACTACTGAGTTTCAAAAAAGGGGTAATCGAGATAATAAATGAAGATTTTGTGTCAGCTACGTAAGGAAGATACTAGCATTCGTGCAATTTGGTAAAAAAAAAGTGGATGAAATCCGCTGTGTCTAATCATGTAGGAAATAATCAAATCACGTAAGAAACAAATAAGGTGATCAGCGTTGTTGCCTCAGAACCTGGCGGTAATGAGTTTGTACCCCTGACAGATGCCATTGTTGTGGCCTCGCACCAATTTCCCTTGGAAATGGCGTCAAATGGTGGTCTACGCTGATCCAGAGAGAAGGGGTCCATCCCGGTGTGAGTGGATCAAATAAATCTGCCCGGATATGTAGCTTGCACTGTTTAATACAAACCTGGTGTGTTACGCCATACAAACAAATACTAGAAATGCACCATTTGCCAGCAATACAGCATATTTTCCCATCCCTCTTGCAAAATGGAGTGTTCCAAAATTGAATTAAAAAAAGGTCACACCCCTGCGAGAATAGTCTCTTCCACCGGCACCTCAAGTTAAAATGGATCAGTTAAAAACACTCGAACAAAAAAAAATGGACTACAATATAATCGCCCCAGTCCAAAATTGAATTAAAAAAATCACCGCTGTGTGTGAATGGACTCTTCCAGTGACAAAAAGCTCCAAAAGTAGACTTTATCATCCTAGCCCAAAATAGACTTTAAAAAAATGCCCCAAGTGAAATAATTAAGTATTCTTGCCCACCAAAATGTACTCTCCAAGCAGAGGAGGGGTTCCGGCAGGTTTTCGACGTGTTTTTAGACGTTTTTGTCGGGCTTTCTACTTTGTCATTTTTTTTGTATAGCCAACCCACTAATGATAATCTAATGGTACTCGGGGAGGAGCACTGCCACCTTTCTTCAATGGAAGTAAATAGGTTTGCCCCGCCCCGAGGTCAGTGCGGGCAGAGGTGTGGGTTGGCTATAAAAAAAATGACAAAGTAGAAAGCCCGACAAAAACGCCTAAAAACACGACGAAAACCTACCGGAACCCCTCCTCTGATTGGAGAGTAGTAAAATGGACCAGTCCAAAACACTTCCACTACAAAATGCACTTTTGCATAATTACCCCAGCCAAAAAATTGAATTTGGAAAAATCCCCATGCAGGAAAGGACTCATTCAGAATACACATTTTGATATAAAAATACCCCGAAATCCCTAAATAAATCATTTTTAAGTGGTTTGGACGGGAATTTCACCACATACATTGCAGAACTGACACGCCCGAAGTGATGATGACGATGAGAAACTTCCATGCGCGCACCCCTCAGTACCCACATTGCAACCATGGGATCACAGCCGACTGTCCGTACGGGTATTTTACAAGCCGTGTCTGACATCCGTACGGGAATTTCACCATCGTGGCCGAATTTCAAATGTATGATTATGTACAAATACAGATACAAATGTAATACATGTGTGCCTCCTCCTAATACAGTGCAGAAAGGAAAATTCTGCCAAACAACCAAGCAATGAGAAAGTCAAGAGATAGAAGCACAGATGTATAATTAGTCAAACATACACGTGTAAATATTCTATAATGAAGAACAGCTCGAGCTCCTTTGCACTTTTATACCTACTATCAAAGCTACAATATATCTTCCTGTGTTAAACAAAAAATCTGCCAGTAATGTATCCTACTATCGATTAGCACATTTGCATGCTTGTTTGAAGGGCTAAATATGCACCATACACATGTGTAAAACTATGTTCACTTTACTTCATATCCACAACGAACCTTTCTAACTTGGAAATGCAGAACTTGCCTCTGCATTATACAACATGTTTACTGTCTACATTTGATGCATCCAAAAACATTTGATTTTACATTTTGTGCAGACAAAACTATGATAATATATAGTTACATACTGAAAAAAAACGTTTGTACTGGTAAGTATCAATATTGAAAGGCTGTTCCTAGGAGGAGGGCTTTATCACATGATTGTATCTCTTGTAATTCCCAAATGGTATCAGAATGCAAGAGTGAGCTAATCCTTTAACGTTACATGTACATTGTATATTGAGCTTAATATGTTATTTCTATATCAATGTTAGAACTACTATCCAGAGTAACTAACCAAAAGCTTGAGGCTTAACCCAACTAGCCCTTACATACATACAGAGATGACATTTCAGAAATGTATGAAAATGACAATTTCCAGAGTGAGAAAACTGTACGCCTTTGTGGAACACACAGAGAGTTGTATAAATTATGTTGCATTGCAAATTGGTGAGATTTTGTCATGCTGAATAACTTGTGCAACAGTACCGATTTGGGGGGCATGGAGTATTTGTTTACAGTTAAGGTTTTAAACAACAATGAACTGAAATCACCCACATGAATAGCTATACAGTAAATTAACACATGCTACACACACACAAACATGTTACACACACACACACACACACATCCCACAAACATGCACACACAAAGCACACTGGCAGAAAGTATGTAATTGTTTATACAAATTTAGTTTTACCCTCCCTTCCACCTCAACAGGTACCATTGAATACGTCACACTTACACTAATACGTCCCTCAACCCCTCCACTTAAAATGAGTTCTTAAACAGACACATTGTATACTTACACTCCTCCCGACTCAACTGACAAAACATGCTTAATATTATACATGTACATCACACACAGGAGCAATGACAAGCACTAAAGGGAATTAGCCAAACATACCTTACCGAGTCACCAGATTCCTCAACGACTGACAATCACAAAACTACTGACAGTAATGTTACATGTACCTGAAAGCCACACAATTTACCCAATTACACTGTACACCACTAAAGCAAGACACCGAAAAAGGTGCGACACACACAACATGTATACTCCCCTGCAAATGTACCTGTACACACCCACTCCCCTTGCCAATGTTTTCTGATAATAAAATTGAATGCAAAACTTCCAAAAATTGATTGAAGCTGCAGAAGTAATTCTTGACTACACAGTTTTGCATGACATAAATGTGAATGTTTGGTAGCTACTCTAGTTACCTGGACAGGATTACTACCTCCATTATTCAAGGCAACATTATTCCTCACAATACCTTAAATTTGTATAAAGGGAAGAGTTTGATCCACGTCATGAATTCATCCATGCACGAACATCTTAATCCTAATCCGACCGTATGGGGTCCGTTTAGACCTCAGGCTCCATATCAATATTTTTCATTTGAGAAAACATTCTGATCAAGAGTTTGTATGTCTTACAACCTCTAACAAGATTTGCTAATTGCTGTAAGGGTCAAACTCTAAAGTTTGTGTCAAGTGGAGTCCAAATTAGAGGGGGGGAGAAATACCCGGGTATTAATTGCAAGTTTTGTAAAATACGCATTTCAAAATTTGGAGATGGTCTATCTAAGCACAGAAATCACAACATTTGGGCAATCATTGGACTTTAATCCCCTGTACATACCCTTTGAAGTTTGTACATGTTGTAATGGGACTAGTCCATCTGCAATGGGGGTGATTTGGAAATAGCCCGGCAGTATATCTGTGTGGAGAATAGATTTTGGGTTCAGATATTCACTGTAATATCTTCTGAACTCGAAGTACTTATACTTTAAGGCATTAATTATGTTTGCTAGCATACCTTTATACTGCAGTTTAGTACATAGTCATGGTACAAACTTCAGGGGGTATGTAGAGGGGGGTTAATATTGAAAAAATTACAAAATTTTTGCATTTTCATATTCAATAGACCGTCCCCATATTTCTAGGTGCGTATTTCAGCAGAAACTGCACTTTTGCGAAATAATACCTCCCCCTATCCAAAAGGACCCCAGCAAATTCTGCATTGTATATCAGGCCACACCATCTTAATTTTATGGATGACGTCCGCGCGCATTGATTTTCGCCTCTTCTAAAAAAAAAGAAAATCAGCTCCTCCGAGGTTTCACGGACCTCCGGAAATTGCCGACTTATATTGCCGCAAAAGACCAGCATTGTGCCGGCTTGTCGTCTACACGTAAAACTTATTTACTACCACAAAATATTTCAGGGGGATGTTACGTTTGCACTGTTCAACACGAGAGACTCGTGGCGGCCAGCGTGTATCGCCCAGACAATTTCAAAGACATCCTATCCATAGTGGCTCACACACTTCTTTTTTTTCAACGATGAGAGACATGGGAGAGGAGTTGAGGCATTGGTATAGAGGTCTCACATCGAGATTGGTAAGTGTGAACCATGGAATGCTTAATATGGAGCTCAATGTCATGTATGTTGAAACTGCCTTTTGTCTGAGTCTGCTAAGATGAACAAGACAATCTACATGTAAGGACTTGTTGTCTGCTTGGCGCACTGTGTTCTGTGGTTCAATTCACAATACCAGCTTTGTTGTCCTGTGGTTAAGTAGAATTTTTTTGTTTTTATGGATTTTTCTTTTTTTCACCCGCCCGCCCGCATTAGTGTTGGGGTCTCCAGAGGACGTCATTCATATAATCAAGATGGTGTGGCCTTATGTATAACAAAAAAATCCTGTTCAACAGGCATTGTAATCATTGTTATTATAGCAACAAGTTATTGTTGCATCAAAAAGTAAAACACCAACTTTAAAAAAATAAATGTAGTATCTTTGTGCAAAAAGCAGTTTTGTCCTCATTCTGCATACCGGTACATCATTAAAAGACCACAACAATTCTATTTGTTGCTTCTTCGATTAGCCATTCCTCTTTTTCCAATAATTGAAAAATTTGAAGAAAAAGTTTTTGCTACAAAAATTTAGTAAAGCATAATCATGCCTCTTATAGTGTGGTGATATGTTATCATGAAAAATTTTCATGAAAAATTACTCAATATCAATACATACATTGCACAACAAAAAGGAATTTTGTTGCTGAAAACATTATTGCAACCGGTACAATTTGATAAATTTTCTTTTCTTGAATTGTCAAAAGACTTTTTAAATGCAGTCCATGAGACTGTCTGCCTCCATACAACTTTTCAAATTGTGTGATTTAATAAAATTAGTAGCCTGGAGTCAAGCCTTGTTAGCTTTGGGCCGCTCCCAAAGTCTGCTAGCTGGCTATCGTACGTTGGGAGCGGGCCAAATCCTGGCTATAACATTAGTGGGCCATTGATGCAAATGGTTGCTTCAAAGGTGGTGCCTAACTTTAACCAAGCTACAGAATTTTTCTGCAAACACTTTTCACACAAGATATGATACATAAAGATATAATATATAAACCACTGCTTAATGCATCACAAAAACCAAATTGCCCTAAGAAAGCAGTCATGGGAAATATTTGGTGTTTTTTTTTTCAATATTTGCACAATTATATGTACAGCAATGATAGAATGTGAACACATTATAATAGACATGTTCAGAAATATTAGATCCACAACATTCTATAATAGTTTTTTCAGTCATTTAAGTGTTTATCTGTGTAATGTTACTCATAAAGAAGTGAATTATCAGGAGTGAACATTTGTAATTGTAATACTAGATCAAAGAAATGGGTTCACAGCATAAAATGCGCCAACCTCAAAATATAGCATGAAAACCTGAAAATAAACATAATCCTGTACAGTAGCTCTTTATGTTATGTAAGCCTCTCATTTCAACCCAGACTGTCTGCAATTTTTTTTCTGAAAACATCTGAGAATCAACAAACCAAATTGGTGTGGCCTAATCAGCGCTAATAAATATCAAAATACCCCTAATGGATTAACAAAAGAATTTTCTGACAACAATCACAAAAATAGCGAACAGAAAAAAGATTTTTGTGAAGAAAATTAACAAGGGTACCAGTATGAGTGAGTCTAGGTGGCAGACTATGACACATTTTTAAATCATATATTCCTTGTTTTTCACATTCTGATATATTCTATTATTGTTTCAAATAATATGTTTGTGCTATCAGTATTATCACAGCATCTATGCTTTGTAAAATAATAAGACAAAAACATTGTCATTGGTTTTCATCTTATGCATAAATTATGATGTTTGTGAGCAAAAGAAGTAGGGTCAATTACGGCCAGATGAGTCACAAAAATGTATTGGTCGGATGAGGATTAAATGTGTCAAGATTATAAACTGTAAGGTAACAACAATATCATTGCAGTGCATTAACGTAAATGCCATTACACACAAGATACCACAAATGCTTGCTGTGTTTCATTATCAACAATGCAGCTTCCATTATCCAGTAAATCTAACTGATGTCCTCTGCCTGACAGACCACCAAACATTCTGTCACTCTGTTGTGAACTATAGATCTCCCCATTCCTTGTATAGAACTCATGTGTTCTAGGTAAAATTGCACCATTACTAAGCCTCTGCTCACCGCTGTTTGTACCATTCCCAGTTTTCTTGCTTTCATTTAAAACACTTACAATGGTTTTACCACTCACATAGTTGACCTTGCAGACAGATTTGTTTGCCCTTTTCTCTTTTGAAGAATCAAAAACTGAAAAACTCATCAGACCTTTCTTTGGAAGGGAGTATGGCGTCTTAGGTCGTTTCTTGATCTTTGAACTTGAATCCTTCCCTTCTCTGTCTCCTTCCAACACCACCTGGTCAATCCCCGACATCTCGCTGACTGCACGTGGTGGAGGTTGCTCCTTCTGACCTTGAAAACAGCTCAGGTCTAGGGAAGTAGGTCTCTGAGGCCGGTTTGTTGGAAATGCGGCAGTGCTGGTTTCAGAGTGCCAAACCAAACTGTTTGCCCGCTGCATTGCACCCTGGGAGGATTTTGATCTTGTCTCTGCTGAATGGGTAGGTGTCAGGCTTTTGTCATGAACGTTAGAGTCAGTGAGATCTGTATGGTTCTGAACTACACAGTGACTTGATCTGTTGCTTTCTGCATCAACCCTGTGGGACTGCTTTGACTTGTCTCGTTTGTGAGTGCGAGGTGGACTCATCTTGATCTTTGATGGCTGGTGACCATTGGATTCAAGTTTTGCAATTCCCATTTCAATTTGTTCAGCCTGTGCTTTTTTGCATTGATTAATACATGATGCATCATCAGATGAATGGCTACCAAGACCACCCTGAACAAGTGAAGAGGCACCTTTTCCTCTCACATGGTTACTTTCAATGGGAACTTTGACCAGTGTTTCTGGTCTAGCTGTTATGCTGTTGATTGACAACGTTGTTGGACGCTGTGGCAAATTATCATGTTTTGGAAGAGTCCCTTGTTTGGGATGTAGAGTATTTATCTCTGCTTCAGCTAGCATATGCTTCATCAGTAAATCCTGTTCATGTGTCAACCTGTCCACACTCATATTGGGGGGTGCCTTACATGTCATCTGGTCCAGCGAACCAGACAGACTTTCATCGCTGGTGTGGATGTTCACATTGTAGTTTCTGCTATGCCGTGCACGCTCATTCCTTTCATACTTGTCCATTGAGCGCTTCTTAGGCAGTTCATTCAGATTCTTACGGCAGCATTGAGTGTTTGGTGCTTTGGGGTCAGTAGTATGCTTCTCCAGAGTCTCAGACATTTCCATCAATGTTGTTGTGTTGGCAGTAGTGGAGATCAGGTCTGGATAGTTTCCTAACCCAGGAAGGTATAAATGTGTTAGCATAAACGATTATATTGTGCAGCATAAATGTACATGTACAGTGCAGCATACATTAAGAGACAGTCACTCACTCACTCTCTCCCATAGCTCAGTCAGCCGTAGGGGCAGCATGAGACACCCCCCCCCCATAATTTCTGTAATGAAGTCCATTGACATTTGGTTTAATTTGCACATGTTTTGCAATGTTTGGATGTCTCCCTGATAGTGCAGAGGCTTGATCCTCCCTTGGCAGACCTTTCCTGAAAAGGTTTGGCTCTCCATGGTGCATGTTGAGGGGAAAACCTATTCAGGAAAGGTCTGATGCCCTTCCGTTGAAACATCGCTTGGCCAATCTGTTTATTGGGTTGGGTTTAATTCTAATCCACGAGGATTACATTTCCACAGAACTGCGCAAACTTTCCCTCTCCAGCTCCTGGTCATGTGGCAGACCAGTGAAGTGAAAATCTTACAGCATCATGATATTGCAACCATATACAATGTCATGCATATTTGAGAAAAATCTACAAAGAGTTTATTCAAATATAGCTTAATATATACAGTGTATTAGATTTCATAATAGAAATGTCCCTTTGAGTTTTGGACTCTGTTGTAGAGACATACATTTGAATGTAAGAAACACTGCAAAGATAGCGCCACAAAAAATCTAGAAACTGCAATAGACGGACAACAAAAACTATGTTGAGCGAGGTTAGGTCAAGGTGGGAGGTGTTTCTGAGGGTGTAAGATTCCAACATTTTAAGTCAGTAGATGATGCTTCTAATCTTCAGCTTTTGGTGCAGCCCAGTGTCAATTAATGTTGTGCCACCACATCTGACAATTCATTAAGGTTGGCTCAGCTTTCAGACATTGAGGGAAGAGGAGACCAAACTGATCTAGATTGTCAGGGTCTGTCAATATCACACACACTTACCTAACAGATCTTCTGGGTTTGTGTTGGTGTGTTCGGAAAGTGTTGTAGTGGTGGTAGAAGGGGTGAGAGAATTGGTGGATTCCATCTCAAGCAGTAGACTGGGATTAGTGGACAAGCTTGTGCTCACGGTGCTTGGTGACGCTATCCTCTGATAACGGCTGCAAAACATCATGAAACTCAACATAAATTCATGACTGTCCAAGACTAACAATTTAGTTTTGTGTTAGGTGTACTGCATGCCACAGAACCATAATGATCATTATTATAGACTTCAGACACTAAGAAATACATTTTACCCTTTGCAAACATTTGTATTATTTTGTATTTACCTGCAGATACATTGTCTTTTTCTATTGACCAAATAATGATTAAATTCCCATCCCCTATCACTCACATGATAAGAGGTTCTCATCAACCATGCAAATCAAGTCCTCATTTGCAAGGTTCATATCCTATTGATGTCATCTACTTACATTCAAACTACTAGTAGGTCCAAAGTATGGCCAAGGTTCTAATCTGGCACAGAAGGCAATTACAATGTTGTATTCATTTTGCATTTTATCAATGACATTAAGTATGATTAGCTGCCCTGCTGCACATGCATGTGCACTACAATGTATCTAATCTATGTGTTATCATATATATTATAGCTTACATCATATAGCCTCAAGTATGAAATTCTACTAGTTTACTTTAAGGCCACAGCAAGAGAATTTCATGGATGATATCCAGCTGCGCATTAATTTGCCTGATTTTGGTATTAAAAAGAACAAATTTTGTTCCCTTCGGTGATGGTAAACATGACAAGAACATACAAAAACGGGAAATGGGAAAACATGAAGTAAATTCAATCTGTTCTATCACAAAATGTCCCAGATGTCATACAAAAGATTTAATGCTTTGATTTCAACTGGCCGTTTTACCCATGCCCAGCAAGGACTGGTCATAAAGAGAGGTAGAAACGTCATTGTCAACTGATACACAATATAATATTAGGTTGCACAAGAGGAACTAACTTTCTCACAAACCTAACCGACTGTAGGAAAGGCTTAAGCAGCTGTAGAAGTGACACTAGTGTAAGCCTTGAGGCAGGAACTGTTGTAGAAGTGACACTGGTGAGGTAGCCATTATTAGGGTGTAGTTGTAGAGGTGAACTAGTTTGATTGTGTCAATGAAGGTTAGATACCCACCAAAGAGATTTATTACACACTATCTTTTGTCAGTGAGCGAGCAAATGCTACCTAGAACTTCTGTCTGTTTACAAAACTTATCCAGTTGCAAGAGTAACTTTTGTATTGAGCAGTTTGATAGTTGTAAGAAGTCAGACACTAGTGTTGTAGCCATGAGTGTAGTTGTAGAAGTGACATCAGTGTGATAGCCCTGCATGAGTGTGGTTGTAGTGATACTAGGCCACCACACTAGTTTCATTTTCTGCACCTCTTGTCTTGAACACAGGAATAAGAGTCTTGTTACCATCTCTTCTTGCTCCAATGCTAAGGTGTTACAATGTTGATCGTATCTTTTTTTTTCCAAATTTAGGCCCATGTCTTTTTTCATCCATAAACTTAAGCGTGTGCCCTTTTGGTGTCAAAGCCTTTTCTGATCAATTATGAAAATTCCCAATTAAAGAATGCACCGCCAATTTCATTGCACACAAGTCTGCTGGGCTAAAACGTAACATGCAAAAACTCAAATAAAGTATGCTGGCTGCCCTTCTCCACTAATCTTGAACCTAGATCCAATTCATAAAACTGCTCATCTTCCCTGCTGGCATTGTCTCTGTTACATGTGAATTGCCTACAACAAGTTACAAAATTTTCAAATTCGAATGTTGCACATGAAACAACGACATGATTTTGCATCCTCAGTGACCCAGAATTTTATCACCACCTTGTTCTAATAGTAGACTGAGGTCTTTTGTACTTTTCCGACCATCTTTCTGTCCACCATATTGATTATCTCTGGCCGCCCATGCTGTTTCTGCAGTCATCTCAAGGCACACTGGCCAATTTCTCGCGAGATAACCTATCCAAAATTGATGATGGCCTATATTAGAGGTGTGTACCGCTAACTTCAGGTCCAGGTCCGGTCCAGGGGGTCAGGTCTAGGTCTGGACCTGATTACAGTAGTGTAGCTGCAGCACTTATCATATTTTGGAGAGCAAAACACAAGAACAGGTCTCTGTGAGTCCTCCAAATTATGTTCAAGTTGTATATTAGAATTGATGATCATTTTCAATGCACAGGCAACTAACATGCAGAAAGGAAACGGAGACGCAACAAAACAATAACTTTTCATTCCAAGGTAACTTTTACATGTATGACAAAAGGGCTTCAGAGGCAGACTGAGCAAACTTGTCCTTCTCGGGGTATAATGTACAATTATAATTTCAATCGGATCATGAGAGCACAACTACATAATATAGTACCAAAAAAATCATGACCATAGCATGTCCAGAACATATGAAATTAAAACCTGACTGCAGTACCTATGCAGCATGGCATATGGCATTATTATATGATATAGAAAGTCACAAGCGGTGTTCATGATCAATTTTTCTTCTTCTCCCTGACACCTGCTCATACCGAAACATTACCTCCTTGACAAAGGTAGTAGTAGTGGGCAACCTCAAGCCAACCGTACACACTCCTTGACAAAGGTAATTAGGTTGTGTGATACAATCTATGCATCTATCTGTGTGGAGACGAGGCTTAACTGTCTGGCTGGCTTCTCCGCCAGGCCGAGAGGTCAGGGATTGCGGCTAATAAATCTCTTTGACCCGACGGCCCAAAGATCCCCATTTTTCCTTCACTCTAATGAACATACCTGCTGCTCATGAATGGGGGGTCACTACATGAGCTTGCTGAAGTTTCCTGGCGTGCACGGTAAGTGTTGACATGAACGTTTGTGTCTTTAACGTCCATCATCTCTGTGCGAGATGTGCTACCATCAGACGTATCCAGTAGGTAGCCCATCCTGTGTAAGGGCTCTGTAGAAGAGTTCTCATTGTACAGACTGCTCCAGCGGAACTGCTGAGTGTTTGTATTGCTTGATGACCCCGAAGTGGATGTGGGATTCAATGTTGGGCTGACCTGTAGAAGAGAAATGCATGTCAGATGAAACAGCAAATGGAAGAAAACAGCCGTTAGGATAATACAAAAGCAGACTTTCTCACAGGCATTTTGATAGATGAAAGTTGTAAGCTGCCATTGCCAGTGACTAGGTAATTAATTTTCTATTCTTATTTGTAAATTCGGCTGGCCTGTTTAGAATCAGATGAGGTTTTGAAACAGCCTCTTTAAAGCAAATATTGTAAGTTGTGATTTGTATAATTGTACTGTGGGGTAATTCTGGGCAAATGTCATGAAATAAATGACAATCACACATTTTTTTTGTGTGTCCAATTTTACTTTTGCATGTAACATTGTAACTTTACTGAAATTGTTACGCTACATATATATAGATTTAGGTTATGTATGTATGTATGTATGTATGTATGTATGTATGTATGTATGTATGTATGTATGTATGTATGTATGTATGTATGTGTGTATGTATGTATGTAATGTATATGTACATGTATGTATATATGTATATGTATATATATATACTTCACCTAAATCTGCAGTGTAACATATAACCAGGATTTTTTAAAAACGGGGTATTTAGGGATATATGCTAGATGCAACATCAGTAATACAGCCAGACTAACATGTTCATCAGAACACTGTCTAAAAAGCTTCGATAACCCTGCATTCCAATACGACGTCAAAATCTTTTCACAGATGGAACAGTCTGGAGGATTTGAACTACTGCCGCTACAAAAATCAATGCCACCTGTCTCAAATCCTCCCATGACGAGGTCAGTCTGTTTCATCTGTGAAAGGTTTTTCTCATGTCGGTTTTCTACCAAACATATAATCATAGAGTCTGACCCTAATTTTTAGTCTTTTGTAAAGCTTTAGCTCTCGTGCGTATGACACTTGTGCTTAGTATAGGTTGTATATTTTGCAGCATGAACGGCTGCGCTAAACAATAACACTTGAATTTCTTAATTCAGCGCAACCATTATCAGTGTTCATTTTCTAATCGGTCCAACAACCGGTCCACTGATTTGTTTTTGGACGGGTCCGGCAAGAAATTCTGGTTTTAATTACCAGTACCCAACCCTACAATTGACACTCAATGCATGAGCCCCAGTCCTCAGCTAAGCAGGTGGGCTGTCAGTCATGGGTCCCTAGAAAGTGCAAAATGGAAAGAAATGGAACGAACTAAAACTTCCTGCTCCGGTCTACTGTGAATGTTACAACGTTCCTTATATTTCGCTATCTACTGGTATTTCATTTCATAATGTTACATATGAAACGAAAAATATGTTGTTTTGTTCCTTCGTTGCCACTAATTGTTAGTTTTCGGTCCGTTTTCAATCAAAACATTGTGGCGACTTCTCTTTGTTTACAGCTTGGGTTCGGCTTCTGCCATCATCTCTAGTATGGTGGTGCTCATTAGAAAAGTGGATCCGATATGCTTACTTATTTCATAAATTTAGTATAATTTGGATTTTACATCATTGTATATCTGTATCATTTTGTTTTCAAGGTTTTGATAATGAAATTACTCTCAGCGATTCGGTATAATAAAATAGATTCACCGCATTTAACGTACATAACAGTGGTATCGTCCGCTGACCTTTGTTTGCATGCTGCGACGCCATCTTGGAAAAATGCAGAAAATTTGACTTAGATCCTATATCCCGGATAATTACATTTTCAAGAACTTAACACACCAGATACACGAACGAGTCTTCTATCAAAAAACTGTGGCCGTTATTTCGCCCAGTCCGAATGCTCAGAAATGGGGATGTACCGCTGAATGGAGGAGTGTTAACAGCCGTGTAAAAATCAAAGACACCATTCTGTAAATACATTGCGTAAAACTACGAAATTACTTAATCAGTTTTCTTTATTCAAAGTCACATTAAGGGTCCTAGTTGAGTCCACATTTTGGTGGCGCAGCTGCAGCGCGGAAATAAAAAGATTGTGAACCAGGCGTGGGCTCCGAGTTACGGGCGCCGTTGTAAACAAAGATACGCCGACCACGCGCAGCACCGTGACCGTAATCGGCAGTGTTGGCGTTGCGGCCGGACTCGAAATAGCCTGACCGCGACCACATTGGACAGGTGACCGCTACAGACTAATTCTTAATGCTTATGTCATTGGGGAAAATCCAAGGGACCAACAAAAAACCAGTATGGCCAGGTTTGACTGTATGTTGTTTCAGTTCTTTCCATTTCGTTCCATTTTTCGTCCAGTTCACACTTTCTGGGGACCGTCAGCTACCACCTGACAGGACGCTGTTGTACAGCACTGAGAGGGGCGTTATTGGGTTGGCCGACCACTACCCGTCGGGGCTGAATTGCAAGAGTCTTAAGAGGCTGTCATTTGCTTTGGCACCAACTTGAAGGTGATCTCAATGTGACAATTACCCCAGGAGTGGTCATCAAACTGTATGGTCATGAACCACTCACACAGTGAAGAAACCCTACTCTTTTCGATAAGTGCGCGGTGGGATCTTTAACTAATTGCTCGAGGTGTGGCTCTCCTCCATTTAACATCCTATGTGGACGTCCCTAACTGATTAGCTATAGGTACTGATTTTCACCTGAGTGAAGTGAGGAAAGTTGTGTCTTTCCGAACGGTCCCCAGAAAGTGCGAAATGGACGAAATGGAACGAACTAAAACAACATAATATTATGAAACATTATGAAATGAAATACCAGTGGATAGCGAAATATACAGTAGACCGGAACAGGAAGCATTTTGAATACAAAAGTGATAAGTGGTAAATAAAAAATGAATATAACATGTTTTATTTCTTGAATCTATTTGATAATATTAAATACAACGTTTTTGCCGCGTTTGTCCATCTCATAATTCACCAAGAGAGCATGAGGCAATCGTAATTTTATCATTTGTACAGCGTGTTTGCGTGTTGCGTGACGGAACTCTCTCTATTTGATAATATTACATACAACATTTTTGCCGCGTTTGTCCATCTCATAATTCACCAAGAGAGCAGGAGACAATTGTTATTTTATCATTTGTACAGCGTGTTTATGAGTGTTGCAGGACGGAACTCTTCTCCTTATTCCCTCCGTGCGTTCCCAAGCTCTAATGTAAAAATTCCTCATGTTCGCACCTTCCTTCCGCCGAACCGTGAAATACATGTCCTGTTCGTTCACACCCTCCCTAATTCCCAGTCCACGTCAGTATTTCAATGGAGTGCGAAATGTCACAATGGTGACGCAGCCCAGAGCTTCATTTGCATATTTAGGCACACATGATGATGGGGCGCCGCAGCATATGACGGAATTGTTATCGCGACTCGAGGTCACATGAGAACTGGGCGAGAACTCAAGAGAACACACAAGAGCTGTGAGAGTAACTGAATAGGGGCCTCAGAGCTTGAAACGCTAACTGGAAAGTCCGAGTTTGATTCAACCTGTTGGTAGCACACCCACAGTTCCGACTAGAAAAGACTAGAAAAGTCCCCGAAAACATGTAGCCGGCGGTTCATTTGCATGCGGGGCTACATTTGGGGGAGAAGAGTTCCGTCCCGCAACACGCAAACACGCTGTATAAATAACAAAATTACACTTGCCTCCTGCCCTCTTCGTGAATTATGAGATGGACAAACGCGGCAAAAATTTGTATTTAATATTATCAAATACACTACCAAAAATCTTTTTTCTTATTCTTTTTATTTCTCTTGTTTTCTTGTGTTGAGAAAGATTTTCTTATACAAAAGAACAACAAGAAAATTCAAGAAACCTTCTGGGAAGTCTTGTCGATGTCGGAATTCTTATACAAAGAATTTCATTTTTTTTTTCTTAAGTTAAGAAAATATTTCTACTCAATTCTAGCATTATGTTTTCCAATAAGAATTTTCTAGAAAAATAAGAAAAAATTGCTTTCTCTGCCTTAATACTGTAAGATTCTTTTTTGATTGGTCAAATGTTTTATTCTTACAGATTCTTTCCTTAAGATATTTTTTCTTGAAAATTTGATTCTACTAGAATAATTTTCTTAAACTTTCTTGGTTTAAGAAAGTTCAAGAAAAAAATTCTTGGATGCAATACTTGTTTGTTCTTGAAAGATCATAGAGGTATTCTTGTTTGTGCTTAAAAGAGGGATTCTTGTATACAGAATAATATTCTTACTGACAGAAAAAAATTCTTTGTAGAAGGAAAAACAAGAAAAACGATTTTTGGTAGTGTAGGGAGAGTTCCATCCCGCAACACGCAAACACGCTGTATAAATGATAAAATTACAATTGTCTCCTGCTCTCTTGGTGAATTATGAGATGGACAAACGCGGCAAAAATGTTGTATTTGATATTATCAAATAGATTCAAGAAATAAAACATGTCATATTATTTACCACTTACTTCATCTGTATTTAAAATGCTTCCTGTTCCGGTCTACTGTGAATGTTACAACATTCCTTATATTTCACTATCTACTGGTATTTCATTTTATAATGTTACATATGTTGTTTTATTTCGTTCCATTTTGTTCCATTTTGTTCCATTTCGTACTTTCTGGAGACCCTTTCCAAAGGGCACAACTTTGGTGGTATCAGGAGATTTGAACCCAGGACCACTGGGTTCTGGGCAAAACACCCTGCCGTTATGCCACACGACCCCACTTGCTGTGCTGTTTGATACAGATGTTCCATGCAGGCTGAGTGATTTTTTTGGTTATCACACAGGCTTCTACTTATATTATCACACAGGTTTCCATAGAATCCTTCAAATGTACTTCATGTGCGCCAAGTAAACCAATGTCGAAAATTCGAATACCGGATTTAGATGTTGGAATTGCTGTTGTTATAATGTCTCAAAATATTCTGACTTATTTCGCATTGAAATGTGTGGTTTCTCAGGTGGACATGACATAAATAAAATACAACAAGGTGTATTCTGCATCACCCTCAATCCCGGCACTCCCGGCGGGTCAGATCCCCTTCTGGCCTTCAAACGTCCCAAATTCTTTTGGTTACAGATACTCAGTAAATATCAGATTTACCATTAGAAACAAAAACTAACCATTGAATTTCGAGACCACATGGACATCAGCTCCGCCATACGCTCCTCCACACACAGAGCTGTAAGGCGAGCCTCAGCATCCTGGTCCCAACAGTCTTCAATGGTCTCTTTTAAGGCCTTAACAGCCTGCAAATGATGGAGGTAAGTAAGTCAAAATCACAAAATGATGAAAGTGCAAAGTATCTACAGATAAACACAGATACACACACCAAATAGCAACATTGGAATGCAAACAGAGGAATACACAAGATAAATACATATGTCAAGTCAATTGGAGTCAATGTCCTAAGTCCTGGTGAGAGATTGTTACACATGATTGTATAATTGACATAGTATTACATGCGAATTGCAAAAAATATATTGAGCCTTTGTGGTTTTATCTTGTCTCATTGATGATACAAGTAATGATCTGTTCATACATCTACACATGTACAAAGAAGCGAGAAGAAGTTGACTCTACTGGATTAGCTTAGCTTATCACTTTCGTCTACCATGTAACGTTATGTTTAACTATGTATTGTATTTATTTCACTGTGTATGTCACTTACATGTTAGTTAGGTTTATGTTAAACGACCTGTATTTAGCCCCTCGGGGCACGAATGTACAATAAAGGTCTACATTCATAAGGCTGCAATTAGCATAACCTATATCAAATGATGGTCTTTTCTATCAAAATTACATAATCATATTTTATGTGTGAAAGTCATCTACTTAGGCAAAATAACGTCTTAACATTCCATCATCATAAATTATGCAAATAAGTTGCACATTTCCATAATCTATAATGTGATGTAACGCTAGGAACCATTAATTCGACACCCTTTTAATTCAACACTTTTGAGTATTGGCTTGCCAATTAAGATTCAGCAGGGTAATGCAAAAACTGTTAATTGCATTCCAATACGAGTAAAGTACTGATGTCAAAAAGGTACAGTCGTAAAGTCATAAAGATCAAACTTTGCAATGACGAGGTCGTCAAATAATACTAACCGTTTTTTTCACGTTAACCTATGTCATGGGAGAGGGATTACCTCTGTGAAAAAAGAAGCCGTCTAAAATGTTTGGACGCCGTCTAAGAGCGTCTTAGTGCGTTGGAGCCCGTCCCAGGCTGTCTGTCCTGTCAGAAATGGCGGCGGATACGTCGCGCGCGTTCAGGCCGTCCTGCCCGTCTGTTAGTTGGACGCCGGGGCGGCCTTCCTGGCCGCTGGACACGTCAGAAACAGCGTCGGACGGGGCTATAAAGTGATTATTCACCCGACACTTCCGCCTGTCGTCATTTCTAACATGTGAAAAGCACGTTTTCAGGTTCTGCACATGCGCAAATTTGAGAAGTAGTTTTGATTTGACCGTTAACTGTTACAGACCATTTGTTCAGTCAGTGCTCGTTTTGCTGTATTTTTTTGCCCATTTCTTGGATTTCGTGCACTTTTGGAGGATGGAATTTACTTCTACAAGCAGCGGTATCTTTCTACATCATCCAGGGTTTGGTTTTATTCCAGTGACCGAGTTTATATCACCAAACAAGACGTCGAAAGTTAGAAGAATCATGATACGAAAATTATTTGCCGTGGGGGGCCCGCCGCCACGATTCTGGTTCGTCAACAAACTTCCGTCGGCAGAAAAAAATGATATCACCAAAGAAGCTGAGTTTTATGAAGCTGGCTAAGTTTATCTTAGCGGAGACTGGTAAGTGAACAAGTATTTCATGTTGACGTTTGGTTACAATGATACAAAAGCAGGTCTTAGAGTTACGGACGACTTCTCACGGCAGCCCTCTCCACTTACGAAAAAAATGATGAAATAGGATGTTGTTTTGATACCACAGAATAAAAAGACACATAGAAACATTGTAGAAAACCGTTATACATTATCTGTTGTTTTGATGAACAATGACGATGCTGTGAAAATGTATATTTAGACAACAGAAAATGATTTCAACACACCCAACACGCCAGCACGTCTTCATTTTTTCCGACTCCGGTTATGGGGTAGAAATTATGAAACGTCACGTCAATCAATACGGCGCATCCGATCAAAGGCGGCGGATTGAATTTCATCATTGTAGTCTAACAAAGCTGCGCCGCTGTGTTAAACAAAGTTTTTTTTAACCACGGAGAAATGTTATGAAATATACACGTTGAGAAGATATTTCGTTGGATTTAGCTTCCAGTTTAAGGCCATGGCGGCCGTGGGTGGTCTTCCACGCCAGTCTGGCTGCATATTTTGTTGCCCCAAGCGGCCATTAAACCCGGGAGGGGGGGGGGGGGGTTGTGCGTGCGGACGCCGTTCAAGACGTCTCGGACGTTTTCTAGGGCGTCAACAACGCCGTCAAATGAGCCAATCTAGACACGTCCGGCCGTTTCCAGGCCGTTCAAACAGTCCAAGACGTATCATTTAGGAGTTTTACAACCCATCCAAGGCCATTTGCCGCCATAATTCAGGACGCATTGGATTTCAGTGGACGCCTGTCACAGACGGCGTTCAGCCATTCGGGACGGTTTCTTTTTCACAGAGGTAGTGGCAACATACATGTACCGTCACTATGTCGACATTTTCTTCTTCATATTATCACATTACATATTTATACTTGTATTGACCAAAACAATATGTCCATCTGTAACAGCAAACAAATATGGTTATGTCCTTGATCCAAACAAAGCGTGAATTATTCAGAGGCTTTTGCGAACCCGTCTTCGGAAACCGCCATTTAGAATTCAGAATCATATGGGTGAGTCACATGAGCATTAGCAGACGACGCAGATATAACGATACATTCAATGATTACCAAAATACTCTAAAGTCCGCTTGTTGATTTATCATCCAATGGTCCCGTGGCGTAATGGTGTCAAATTAATGGTTCCAAGCGGTGCACCTTTAACTAACTTACACATGTCACAAGTATGTTACATTCCGATCATTGGCCACAATGGAATCATGGCACTTTTGTATTGATTATGCAAATTAGGCCCTATCTACATACCGTAAAGTTTCTTATAGCGTACACACTTTTGAAACTTTTCAAGTCGCAAGCAGCTGATCCAAAGTGGGATGCCTACGTTATAGGGGGTTCCGCCTCCAAAAAATCGGGAGTCAATCGCAAATCAGCATGAAAGCACACCCACACTATCAAAGGTTAGATGATACAATCATATCTTTATTAATATTATGCCGATTACTAGATATTGCATGGCATACCTTGTTTTAGAATACATTATACTGCAAATTGTAACAAGAGTTCCGCGACCTCATATCTCCATGAACTCTTCTGTTTATGCTAGCTACCACAGGTGGGAAAGTTGGTGTCAGGGTAAGCGGCGAAAAGACAAAAGCCATGACAACTATTGAAAATCCTGCAACAATCAATGAATCATGCGGCAAAAAACTTCGCTGTCACAAATAATGTTACTCCCCACCTTTAGAAGGGCTACCTCGACAAGGTCAGTCTGCTCAGGCCTTTATATGGAACCAGAATGTTTTGGTTCTGTCAATTATAGCTTATGCCAGTATGTTTGTCACATATTTTGCACGTGCTACTGTTGTTCTTCTCTGAACCCCCTTTTTTACTATCTTACGCTTTGTTGTAAAGATGTTTCTTTCAACAATGCCCTCTTGTGTTTCTCTTGAACCAGAGCAAGTTGAATCTGCTTGATGCTATTTTACTAAATATGTTTTACTTCAAATGGACTGACCTGGCTATTCTCTCTCCATGCATCCGGGAGCAAGGGTCGTCGCTTCTCTCTAGATACTATCACCTGCAGCTCCTCAAAGGTAGGGTGTTGTCCCAGCTCGGCCTGGAAGGGCTGCATGTATTCTGGTACTGGCTGGCCTGTGAAGAAACAGGACCATTTTTGCAACAGGTATATCAAACAATACACATAACATTTACACTAACTACAATAACAGAAGATGCCATAACTTGAGATGCTTTTTCAGGCCCTCACACTTATGGTGTTCTATCTTCATGATCATTACAACCATAATATGTATTATTCAACGAACTCAGGTAAATGACTGGGAACTTTATACTTGCAGCATTTTGAAGCTAGGAAAAGGTCAACATCTTTTATTAGACATAGATTTATGCAAAGCTGAGCTCATTTGCATGATTAATGAGATAATGGCAGCACAAGATTTTCATACTTGGGACATGGACATGTGCATGTAATTTGGATGGAGAAACTTGTAGAAAATACAAGATGTAAATGATGGAAATTTCATACTTTTTGGCAAAGGTTAAGGAGGTTGTGGCAAACTCAAAACACACACACACACAATCATACAAACAGCACTGAAAACATTATTATATCCTTCTTCGCTGAAATTTGCTATGGGGCTGCCTAGTGTGTGCCATAATGAGGACTTCAATCACAGTTTTGGCAAATACCACTCAAAATGATTTTTGTATGATGTAAAAGCCAGTTCTGCTGGCAATAAAGTACAACATAAGTCTTAAGTCCTTAGTCATAGTCATGACTCTCCTCTAAAAAGTAATGAAAAGGGTTTGCATCCAGTGACACAACAGATTTATCTTTAATTTGATGATGTTACAAGTTACCTGGAAGCTTCATGCATCGCATATCTATTCATATATGTAATTCGAAACTACATTGAACCAGTTTTTTCTATATAGCAAGTATCTTCTAAAAGTAGCTGATGTCAATTGAAACCTTTCTTTCTTGTCTAAAGTTAATCTATGGTGATTCAAGGTTTGAGACTCTTATAAACCAGCAACCACCCACATCGACATGAAGTTTTGCACATCAAAAAGTTTTTGCCATGTGTTTAACATGTGAATTTTGAGAAACTAGAGGAATTTGCTAGCAGAAGAGCCAACCTGTGTGTATTTAAGATTTGCAAACAACATGGCAGCATCCAAGAGAACTGTTGAGTTAGTACCCGCTTGCAGGACAAACAAACAGACAGACAGTCACTCAGGACGACTAACGAACTAACCCTACCAGTCTGCCAGACAGTCAGATCTATGAATTAAGCCCGGTGCCATATAGTTGTTACAACTCCTGAATAACACGAAATGAACTGGATTGTTTATATTATAAGCTAGCAAATATCAATTAAGCTAACTTGATGCCGATACCTTGTTTTAATACCAATGTAAATGTTTGTTAAATGTGTAATGTCTCATGTGAAAACCAAGTACAATATCCTTATTGTACGGGAGGTGCGTGGGGGTTGACCCAGTGGCCAGTGGTGTAGTGGTCTGCACTTGCCACATCTGGTTCAAATTATGAGGAGCCAGAAGGCCCAGTTCGCGCCCGGGTAGGACACATCTGGATAAGAGTCGTACCAAAGACTTTATAAAAAATGGTACATACGTCTGAAACAGTATAATAGAAGTTAAAGTGTTAAACACACTCCACTGCCAGTGGACTAGCCCCCTGCTGCAGTGATTGCACCCCAGTGTGGCCCAGGGCTACGAAACGGAGATGGGCTCCGCCCTATGCACCATATGGTGCGGGAGGATTTTAACTTTTAACTTAAACGGAAGGCACAATTCAGCCTTTGGCTGCAGTTCTTTTTCATTCAATAAACCATTTTGATTGATTGATACACCCTGTTCCCTCTAACCATTCTGATTCATCCTTGTTCACTTGGGTGTACAAGAATTAATCAGAAGTGGGGTCTACAAGAGCTATGATCATAATAATGTATACAAGCGTAAGGAGAACAGGTTCCAGGTAAGAGTACAAATCAAAGTGCATAGAATCTGTTATGAAGGACTATCTCAAAGACGATATGCAAATATACATATGAGATGTATGTCACGCGTGTGCCTCATGCATACAAACATACATGTACATACATACATACGAGTATTAGCATATTCGTGAAAACCGCGAACATAAAACCACTGCAAGCATTTCAGAATCTGCATTTACAGTAACTGTATCTAAATGGACATTGCTGAGATTATTTTCAGGAATTTTATACATGTACCTACATGTACCTACCTACCTGCCTACATGTACCTACCTACCTACCTGCCTGCCTACATGTACATGTACCTACCTACCTGTACCTACCTACCTGCCTACATGTACCTACCTACCTGCCTACATGTACCTACCTACCTGTACCTACCAACCTGCCGACATGTACCTACCTACCTACCTGCCTACATGTACCTACCTACCTGCCTACATGTACCTACCTACCTGCCTACATGTACCTACCTACCTGCCTACATGTACATATACCTACCTACCTGCCTACATGTACCTACCTACCTGTACCTACCAACCTGCCGACATGTACCTACCTACCAACCTGCCTACATGTACCTACCTACCTGCCTACATGTACCTACCTACCTGCCTACATGTACCTACCTACCTGCCTACATGTACCTACCTACCTGCCTACATGTACCTACCTACCTGCCTACATGTACCTACCTACCTGCCTACATGTACCTACCTACCTGCCTACATGTACCTACCTACCTGCCTACATGTACCTACCTACCTGCCTACATGTACCTACCTACCTGCCTACATGTACCTACCTACCTGCCAACATGTACCTACCTACCTGCCAACATGTACCTAACCTACCTACCTGCCAACATGTACATATACCTACCTGCCTACATGTACCTACCTACCTGCCTACATGTACCTACCTGCCTACATGTACCTACCTACCTGCCTACATGTACCTACCTACCTGCCTACATGTACCTACCTACCTGCCTACATGTACCTACCTACCTGCCTACATGTACCTACCTACCTGCCTACATGTACCTAACCTACCTGCCTACATGTACCTACCTACCTGCCGACATGTACCTACCTACCTGCCGACATGTACCTACCTACCTGCCGACATGTGCCTACCTACCTGCCAACATGTACATATACCTACCTACCTGCCTACATGTACATGTACCTACCTACCTGTCTATATGTACAATGCACCTACCTACCTGCCTACATACACCTACCTACCTGCCTACATGTACCTAGTACCTACCTGCCTACATGTACCTAGTACCTACCTGCCTACATGTACCTAGTACCTACCTGCCTACATGTACATCTACCTACCCATATAAAGATCCTGACACCTGGTGGCAATCTCCCATATAATCAGCCCTACTGCATACATGTCAACTTGTTTCAGGGCAGACTCAAAATCTCGCAGGTTAACGGCTCCTTCCAACACCTCTGGGGCCATGTAGCGAACAGTACCAACCTGAACAAAAACAGACACAGAGGAAAATATCACAATGTCATCACTATACATGTACATGTACACGTAGAAGAGAACATTACATTACATAACATAAAATACTAGTAGACTGCGGGCAACCAGTGCCCTTATTGACCTTGACCAAAATACTGTGCCGTTACCCTCAGCATGATGAGGTTGTGCACATAATCACAAGAAGAAGAAGAAGAAGAAGAAGAAGAAGTACACAGTTAGTGCTGCAGATCACACTTGTCATTATGCTACATAATATGTATAACAGGGGTAGTCAAAAAAAATGCCCTACATTAACTTTTTTGCACACTCTAACTCAGGGCGCACTATTGCTAGTTTCCAGAAAATGGTCAGGTTTTGATGACTGAAATTTAAGCACATTAATCTTAAGACTGCATATTGGAGTAAGAAATGCAAGTTCATATTGTTCATGAACCTTTTATGCTCGGCGTTAAAACTGGTTTATAAATGCTGCAAGACGTTTTCGTGAATGTACCTTAAGATTTTGTGTTACACTAGACATTGCCCTAACTTTTTATGCTTCACCCATACCACAGTATGAAATATATTGTTTTCCCTGATGTTTCTTCTTCTTCCTCTGTCAAATCTTCAAATCGTCATTGTTTGGCCAAATGACCTGAAATTTGGCTCAAAAGTAGAGTACAACACTATTCAAGATTTCCATATAACATCGGATTCCGGTATGCCTAAACACCTCACCCGACCTCACCTGACCTCATCCGAGTCTAAAATGCAGTGTATATATACGGGGCAGGGACATTATTTGACGTTCTGGATACGTTTGATTATGCAATTATGAATGCAAAACAAGCAGCAAACTATTTACCAGTTTTTATAAGTTACTCCGCTCGTTTCCAAGATAGTAGGGTGATACGCGCCGTTTTGAGTATCAAGACATGGTCACAGAAAAAGTCAATAGTGCAGTCAAAATAGGTCAGATCAAGCATAATTATGAATATGTCAGACATTATCGTGACATATCCAACAATTGCAATCTCCTACAGTGCTTCAGAGGAATCAGACTTTTGTCAGAAACAAGATTTTTCGATCAAAGTTGATCTATTTTCCGCTGGGTTTTCCACGGTTTCAACATTGTTTTCAACCCAATTACGCACCATATGGGGGTTTCGCGGCACCCGTTAGAGGGTTACGGGACCACTGTCTTATCCGATATATGCAAATATCACTACTAAAATAGATGCAAATATCATCACATTTATTGAGCAACATTCTCACAAGGGTACAGCTGTAGATATACGGAGAGTGCTGCAGAATGGAGGAAAAAGGTATGAAGAACTTCTCCATGCAGATCCCAACAGTGAATATGGCGGCCAGAAATTCTTTCTATCTTGGAAACGAGCGGAGTAACTTATAAAAACTGGTAAATACTTAAAAGAGTTTGCTGCTTGTTTTGCATTCATAATTGCATATTTAACGTATCCAGAACGTCAAATAATGTCCCTGCCCCGTATACACTGCATTTTAGACTCGGATGAGGTCAGGTGAGGTCGGTTGAGGTCGGGTGAGGTGTTTAGGCATACCCTATAACAATATATGTAATAGGCTTGAATCTTGGCACATTGAAAACATGTGACTACAATAACACAACATTAAATACCTGATTCTGATCAGAAGATCTGGACATGATAACTATTGCTTCAAGATCTAGAAAATTTTGTCACACTAAAAGCTGTCATCAATTTCAACAATTATGTCTTCTTAATGGGTAGCACTACTCACCTCCGTAATGTGTGCTGTGTCCTCCTGACCAGGGTTACATATTCTGTTATCTGTCAATCTCATGGCAAAACCCAGGTCTGACAAGGCACAGGAACCATCTGCTTTCACCAAGATATTCCGACTGGTTAAGTCACGGTGGGCAACTGCTGGTTTGCTCTCACCTGAAGCACAATAATCGTTCAAGACACTGTCATCCTCTCTCTACATTGAATCTCAGGTCCAGACTGCATGTGGACGATGTTTTCTCTTCCATTTTGTATATCGGCCTATGTAACTATTGTATTGCTAAGAAAAGGTACATTCTTCTTCTTAGGCCATGTTGATTTGGTTATATGGATGACATCCTCTGCTAACCCCAAAACTGATGCGTGCGTGCAAATAAAATAAAAAAGTTAGCATGACAAAAAAAACTGTCTTCATTATGAAATCTACGTAGTCAGAAAAGACGAACAAAACTAAACAGTATGGTATACCGAAATATGTATTTTTCATTTTTGTTATTTCAAAACTTGTTCTTTGACTTTGGAATTGACTTTGACAGGGCTCGAAATACTGAGTGCACCCAAAATTGGAGCTGTGTACCTAATGTTTGACTGTAGGTGCACCAGTGCACCTAGATATTTTTGAGGGCTATAGGGTAGATCTAGAGGTACTATTGTACACTGGTATACAAAACATTCTTGAAATTCAAGTATCTGAAAAGTAATGTAACCTTTGTTGTACTTTGTTTGATGTATTACTTGTTTGAAATTTTGAAGTTATCTATAGAATTACAGATTTAGCGTTAAACTTAGATATGTTTTGCTGACATTCAGCTTTATTTTATGTGGTACACCCAAAATTCTTTCTGTTTCAGCTCTCTCCTTCTTATTTTAACCTCTTTGGTTTTTCAATGAGTTAGTTTAATAGGTAGCTGTGTCACCAAGGAGGTTGAAAAGACAACACTGGCATTAATCTTTCTGAATGTGGCGTATATAGACAAAGAGGTTTGCATGCAAACCCCCCATTTATCCAATCAGTGCGCTTCATGTTGGGATATATAATAATGGCAACTGATACTCGTCAGACTGCTTGCAACTCCATCTCTTTCAGCCTGGGGATGCAACCGGTGTGAAACGACCAAACAGCTTTTTCCGTTGTCCGGACTGGACAGGTCTTTCCGCCAACCCATTGTCCAATAGAACAGGTACTTGTGAGTCATTTTGGTTGGAAATCCCGTATGAACAGCACCACCACCTGTACTCTGCTTTAGTGCCCTTACACTGTAGTAACTTAGTGTCTTTTTTTCATTGCCAATCTTGTTGATTTTGGAACTTCAAGACTTTGCTCAGGGCTGGAAGTACATTTTTCAGCTTAGTTGTACTGAAACCCATACAATAGGAAAAGAAGCACTTTACAACATTAACATCCATTTTCCAATATTTCTTTGCAATGCACTTGCATATATTTGCTAATTTTGCAGAATTTGAAGTACATCACAATTGATCACAAACTTTGGGGGGGGGGGCTAAGAATGATGCGCACGCAAATGTCGTCAATAAGATTCATTCAGTGTGGCCTAATAACATATCTGTGCATACACACACATATTCACATTCAAACTTTAAGCAAAATTACTGAGAACCGCATACCTCCTTTGACAAAGTCAGAGTGCAGGTGGGCTAGTCCCCTGGCAAGTGAGTGGCCTAAACGACACATGCCCGTCCAGTTCACCATGTAAGTTTTCAGGTAGTGGTAAAGTGATCCATGGTGTGCATAGTCCATCACCAGTAAGTACTCAACTGTGCCCTCCATACCAATCCTTTCCTCTGCACCTAAGAAAGAAAGAAAGATAGAAATGATTTTGAACCAGTTAAGCTCAAATGAAAGCAATAAACAGTTGAGCTACGGTCATGAGAGTTCAGCGGACGATACCCCAGTGTTATGTAGGTTAAATGCGGTGAATCTATTTTGTTATACCGAACCGCTGAGAGTATAGTCTAGTCTAGTCTAGTCTAGCCTCTTTTATACCTATGTTTTACCCTGCTACATGTATTTTATGTATGTTGTGTGCAATTAGCCCTCGGGCAGGAATTTGCAATAAACTTATTATCAAAACAAATTGATACAGATATACAATGATGTCAGGGTCTCCAGAAATACCAGTAGATAGCGAAATATAAGGAACGTTGTAACATTCACAGTAGACCGGAACAGCAAGCATTTTAAATCCAGAAGTGAGTGGGTAATAAATAGTACACATGTTTTATTTCTTGTGTCTATTTGATAAAATTAATATAGAATACAACATGGGGTATTCCACATCACCCTCGGTCCCAGCCCTCCCATGGGTCGGATCGCCCTCCGGCCGTGTCTTTGATTTTTACGTGGCTGTTTACACCTACATTGTATCTCAGTTCCGCGGCACATTGCCCGTATCTGAGCGGTCCGTCTGGGCGAAATTACGGCCGCAACTTTTTAACAGAAGACCCGTTTGTGTATCTGGTGTGTTAAGTTTTTGAAAATGTAGGTATCAAGGCCAAATTTACGTTTTCCGCGTGTAAATAAAGAATCTGAACCGTGTTTCCAAGATGGCGTCGCAGCAAGCAGACAAAAGGTCATAAGAGTTCATGTGAGGATACCACTGTTATGTAGGTTAAATGCGGTTGTTAGACCAAATCGCTGAAAGCAATTTCATCATCAAAATCTTCAAAATGAATTCAGATAAATGTGCTATGATGTAAAATCTAAATTGTACTGAGTTTATGAATTTAAAATCAAAGAAATTAAAGCATGAACGGATCCGATTTTCCAATCAGCACCACATACTAGGGATAATGGTAGAAGCTGTAAACAAAGGAAACTCGCCAAGATGTTTTGTTTGAAAACCGGCCTGAAACGAACAAGAAGTAGGAAATAAGGAACAATTTCTTGTTTCCAAATGTTGTTAACTAAATGGGTGGCGCTTAGTTACAAATTAATTCGTTTTGCCAACCTCCTTGGTTTTGCATGCATGGCTAAATTTCATTCATTGTCGATGACACAGGGATCAAACTTCCAAGAAAAATGGCGATCTCTTCCGAGTCAAGAAGCTCTTCACGAGTCAAGAAGCTCTTCACAAGTCCGTAATTCTCGAGTTCGCGGCAGCTGGCTAACTTTGCCACGGGAACTTACTTTGCAAAATATGAGCCGAATTGATTTTTGACCCCTGCCACCATTGTTTGATCCTTACAGACATTTGCTCTCAATATGCAAGCACATACCTATAAACCTGATCACATTGTCATGCTCCATATGCGGTGTTGTGTAAATGTCCCTCTCATTCAGGAAGTTTTGCTTATGGCAGGGGTTGAAAACTTTTACTGCCACCTCTCTCTCATTCAAGGAGCCTTTCCAAACACATCCATATCGGCCACGGTCTGCAAGAAAAGTACAGATTAGATATATTTCAGTCATACCCGTGGTGTGGAGTGAAATATACATCAGCCCTCCAGATTGAGCCCATTTTAGGAGCACGGGCTCCCCAAAATTAGTAGTAGCTGGTGTGCCTGGAAATTTTTTCTTAGGAGTGCAGTGCTCCCATCGAAACTAAGGTGTATATGCCTATAAATCATGGACTGCTAAGCTGAACAGTCCATTCAAAAAAAAATGCTGTACTCTAAGTTTTACACAGGACCTCGATCTGCTTTTAGTTACATCCTACCCAAGAGGTATTTCAATTTCCATTCTTGAAAGAAGTCGCGGTGTATTATGCCAAAGCCTGTTCTCATGAGGAATAAAGAACGTCATAAGTATGATCCTTAGCGGCTAAGCCAGATGATACATTTTTGCACGGCATAACATCATGGCCATGCGTTTATCACGTGAACGCCACGTGCTGCTGATGTCGGGGAAATTCACAACACAAACATTGTTTCCATTGCGTCAAGCAAGCGGAGGGACAAACATAGTGACTTTACTGTCATTTGTCCGTAGACTGCTTTCAACAGTTACTGTGCATTTTTTTCTGGTCTATGTTCTTCAAGCATTCCGCTAGAAGGGAAAATACTGAGGTGAACGATAATGGGTTAGCCTGGCAGAATTCTACATCATGTACCCAAGTTTAAATACATGCTCGCACGGCGTTAAACAAGCGGAGAAAACTTACAGACCATGCATTTTCTTTTTAGAAGAGCTTATATTTCTGCCCATGGGTTTAACATTTGGCTCTATCCGCGCGGTTTTAAGATGAATAACGTTTTGAATAAATCGGACGTTAAATGGTCATGTTATCATGTTACATGTACTTCGAATTCCCCCAAAACGTCCGAAAATCGCACACGATTCTTCTTCACCTATCAATGTAGGTCTTTAACTTAGCTGGATTATGATTTTTCTTTTATAATCTATCGAAATATGTTATTTCAGCTTGTTAACATTAATTTATAGGTCTGGAGTATTACTTGGTGTGTCCAACAGACTTGCTTATGCCCCCCTTTTTACCTTCGCCGAGAAGGTTAATATTGCAGAGGGTTGCGTTTGTTTGTCTGTCTGTTTGTAGTGGACCAGCATAACTCAAGAATGCCTGGATGGATTGTCTTGATATTTGGTATGTCGGTAGGTTTTGATGAGACCTGAAAAAGATTAGATTTTGGGCCCCCTAGCAGCTTCTTATGGTACTGCAGCTGAACTTCCTGTTTTGATATCTCGTGTTCTGGACATGCTATGGAACTGATTTTTGAGTGGTACATAGATCTTTGGACAGAGAATAAGTGGTACGGGTTTGGGCCCCCTAGTGGCTTTTTTGGAACTGCAGGAGCAGGTTTTGCGTCTGACTTTGAAAGGGAATAACTCAAGAAGGGCTTGATGAATGGTAATGATTTTTGGTAAGTAGATAGCTTGAGTGATGATGTACATGATTATATACTTCTTATGCAAATCAGTATATAATTTGCATAATTAATGAGGAAAGTTTATACATCCGCCAAATTCCATGATAGGACTCTGAAACATGTGACATATGTAAATGAGGAAGAGAGATATATTAATTGATATGAACTATGCAAATGAAGACCTCATTTACATAATTAATGAGAAAATACTACAATAATTACAAGTTGGCCTTGATGGATGGTCATGATTTTTGGTATGTGGATAGCTTGTGTGATGCTTAGTATGATTGGACGATAATTATGCAAGTCAGATTCTAATTTGCATAATTAACGAGGCAACTTTAAAAATCCACTTTGTTCCATGATATGACTATTCAAATTGTTACTGAGGGAGAGAGGACTGTTAATAGATAGAAAATATGCAAATGTGGGCCTGATTTGCATACCTAATGAGTAACTTCTATTATTCCACACTGGCAAATGACTGCAATTTCATACATTTAATCCTTTTCTTGTGGCATAGGGAAGTTATGGTTCCGGGTCGGAGTTCGAATCTGAACCAGGGCTGGGTCATGACCTGGTAATCTGCCAGAAGTGCCTGGTCGTCACCCTGATTTCTGCCCGAGATTGCTTGGTGATGGTTTTAGCTGTGCATAAATATTTTGAATCTTCTGACAAGCCCGTGAGTTGTAGTATTTTTGGGCGCGGTGCAGTTGGTCCACCATCGAAGCCTTTTTTGTATTAGTCCGCGGCAACGGTGATGGGGTTTTCTCACCTGATGACTCAAATAGCATCGTTTTTAATGCATTTTCACCTAATTTACGTCATTGGAGATTGCGAAAAAGTTATCACATGACTTTTTTTCTTTTTCATTTTTTAGAGACACCATTTACTAAGCTTTCTCAGCATATATGCCGTGACCCCAGGAAAACTCGTTTTTTTCGAGCAGGTTTCGATAAAAAAAAGTGTAAACAAAACGATAGTTTTCGGGTGCAAAATTTACATTTTACTATGGTTTCTACCCAAAATAAAGGGACAACGGACAATACCGATAAATACATTGGAAAGCAGCAGAAAACCGCTTTTCGACCATGTGATAACATTTTCTGTCCTACTTTTCTTGGCGGAATTGTAGCCCGTCGACCTGAGGGTGTCGGCCTACATACGAAATCGCAAAAAAACTCCGGTCCGAGACCTTATGTGAATGTGAACATCGTTGAATCAAATTATGCTAATAAGGGCCTCATTTGCATAATTGATGATAAATATTAGCATAACTGGTATGATTTATAATTGATGAGAAACACTCCTAATACGTCAGTCATAAAGGTTCATTTGGCGAAGGTATGGGGTCGTGGAACTCTAGTTTTTATTGTGGTGCGCCTATATTTTTGCTGACTGCGCCCTATTTTTTGGGGTTGGGAGCAAAAAGTTAAAAAGTTTGTCTGGAGCCTTGGGTATGGAGTGAAGTACATGTATACAAAGCAACTACATGTACATAGAAAGGCGATATCTGCAAGCAAATACAGCATACACGTATTTTACTTCATCTCCCTCCCTTCTAATGTAAAAATAGACTGATTGTTCTAAAATCACCCCGGCACAAAACTGGAACACTCCAAAATAAATTCTGCCAAACACGTGAATTACTGCAAAGTCCCAGCTCAAAAGGAGATTTCTCAAACTGACCCCTATGCAAGAATGGCCTCTTCCACGGGTACCCCTATGCACAACAATAGACCATTCCAGAAACACTTCCACTCAAGAAATCAACGTTTACTGAATCATCCCAGTCCAATTTTTTTAATCACCCATGCAAGAATGAACCTTTCCAGCAGTAACTTGATGTAAAATGGACCAGTCCAAAATTACCACGGCCCAAACATCACTTATTTTAAGACCATCCCATGCAGTCCAAAATAGAGTTTTCCCAATTTGATCCCCATTCAAGAGTGGACTCTTATAGAATTCTTTTTTTTGGTATAAACTGCCCAAAATCCGAAAATGAATAATTCTGAAGTTTTGTATACCAAAAGTGTGAATAAAACCCTGTGGACAAAATGTATCAAAAGCATTCTCATAGCAAATTTCAGGTCTTTTAGTTTAGATACCATGGCACAGGAGCCAAAAGCCAAAAATATATTTTTTTTGTATGATGTATGATGGTATAGGAAGTGAAATATAATCAGGAAGCAAGCAATTTTAATTTCAATTTGGGAGGACAGTAACACTATGATTGAAGATACCTACCTAGAACTTGTAGCAGTTTGAGATTATCCATGTCCAGGCTAGGAGTAATGGAGATGTCATCTGTCAGATGCATTGTGTGGTGGAGCTCTCTCTGGGATCCTGAATAGAGAATAGCTGCAGTAAGATAGCGTGTTCAAGAATGCTGGACAAATGTTGCATTGTGAACACTACAGAACTTTTCATATTGGAATTGTGATCCCTACAGTATCAGTGCTGAAATACAGCTGTCAGTAACTTAACAACTATACTGAGAGTTGCATTTCAATAACATTTCAGTGAATCAGCTATACTATCACCCCTGTAATGGAGGTTTTCAATGGGACCGGCTTTTTAGCGAATGCCCACAAACGCCCACTCTGGCGAAGTCCGCACTGCACGAATCTATTTTTTTTTGCTTGGAATATGTTCAGGTTGTGCTCCCAAGTTGATCAATCCTGAGCTAGTTTCAAGTCAATCCATCGATCCGAAGTTAAATAAAGCGAACTTAAAGATTCTTACCTGGCTTTTTAGCGAATGCCGGGCAAGAATGATTTTTTAGCGAATGCCCAATATATCAGCCCAAATATCGGCCATCGTAACACGGGCCCTAAATCTAACACCATAAACATGTTCAACAAGTTGTCCCCTGAATGTGTACTCAGTTTCCGTGCTGTACACGCCTGTAAAGTCACTTTATTTAACAAAATACACGGCGCGGGAATTCACGGCCCCGGACGTAAACAATCCAATATTGCGTCTCATTTGCATATTTGGGACAGGTTACCAGCGGCCTCTACCCCGTATACATGCCGCGGGGCGCGCCGTGTATTTTGTAAAATAAAGTGACTTTACAGGCGTGTACGGCACGGAAACTGAGTACACATGAGTACCCTCCAGCTGATCTCTGACGGTTTGTCAGTCTTGACAGTTACTGAAATGCCACTGGTGAGAACTGACATGCCACTACAAAAATAGAACAATTCCATCCCTTACTGTCAGCTTCTGTTCTACGTAATGACAATTTCTAGACAATTACAGCCTTGCATTAATTGGTACCAGCGGCCAGGGAATTTTGAATCACTCAAATGTTACAGTTGCATAAGCCCACAGTGCAAGGATGTTACTCTGAAGCTGTCCCCCAAATCCCAGATTTTGCAGCTTGGACATATATTACCAAAACTATTATTCGGAAGTACTTTGGATGTGGAGAATAGTGTACATTTTTGAGGTAAGACATTTGGCCACATGGTGCCTATATATATAGTAAGCATTAATTATGGTTTTGAATTTTGACTTCTGTATGGGAGGGGGCAATATGCCTTTCAGTCATCCAGCAACCTGCAGACTCATGTGCCTTTTACAAAAATATTGTTTACTACTGTACAGTAACTACTAGGTACATAATGTTACAATTGTTACAATCTTATTTGGTTATGGATTCAGAGATCTGAGTAGCATTTTTGAATTGTCAAACATTGTCCGAGGATGCTGATTCCAGATTGCATGATCCTTGTCTACATTGTATGAACTTTGAACCTTATTGACCAATCAGCTCAGCAGTCTCTCGGAGAGACTGAATTGCTGATTCACAGTAGTCCTTATAAAACTCCATCATTGCTAAAATAACAATGCAGTCTCAAGCTATGGGAGAGAGAGAGAGAGAGAGAGAGAGAGAGAGAGAGAGAGAGAGGGAGAGGGAGAGGGAGAGGGAGAGGGAGAGGGAGAGGGAGAGGGAGAGGGAGAGGGAGAGGGAGAGGGAGAGAGAGAGAGAGAGAGAGAGAGAGAGAGAGAGAGAGAGAGAGAGAGAGGGAGAGTCTCAAGAGTTTTTCGGGTATTGGATCTACTAAATTGTTCTTGGAATGAAAGAGTTTCTTATATATGTCTGTTTGTTTTACTTAAGGCCACATCAATTTAATTTCTTGGTTAACAGATTTTTATTTTCCAAAAAAAAAAATTTAGAAAAAGAAAATTCATGAAAACAGAAGGCTGGGCCTTTTTTTTGGGAAAATAGAAATCCGTTAACCAAGAAATTAAATTGGTGTGGCCTAAAGGGGGTTTAAGTCCTGAGGGGCAACGGAGGTTGTAGTATTTGACTTGACCACCTTGGGCAGGAACAGCCTGCATTATACGTCCTGCAGGATTTGCAGCAGCTCGTGAATAGAGGCCTCCCGACGTCTAAACTTTAGTGTAGGAAGCTCACCGTGTCCAGCACCGATGATTCGACAGCAGAGCTTTTGGATTTTTTCAAGTTCGTTCAAGAGTGACTCAGGGAGCCCTCCCCACACAGAAGATCCGTACTCCAAAACGGGCCACACAATCGAGGTGTAGATTATCAAAACGTCCGGGGGTAATCCAGCCCTCTTAGCAAGTTCAAGTAGGTAATGTAGGCGAGGTTGTGCTTTTGAGATCACATACTTGACATGCTCATCCCAAGACAGATCACTGCTCATAACAACTCCCAGTAGCTTCATAAATTCAGTTAAAAGTTTTGATATTATTAGCCTTCGTGCATGTACTTGCAATAAACATGATATATAATTTTCATACAGTCAAACCTGCCCAAGGCGACCACCTGG
The DNA here is from genome assembly GCF_035083965.1 of Branchiostoma lanceolatum. Lineage (NCBI taxonomy): Eukaryota > Metazoa > Chordata > Leptocardii > Amphioxiformes > Branchiostomatidae > Branchiostoma > Branchiostoma lanceolatum. Next base: position 975,101 of record NC_089733.1, on the reverse strand, counting down.
GGGACCGAGCAAAAACGGTCGCGTTGGACAGGTGGTCGCCTTGAAGAGGATTCACAACATGTTTCCAGGTACTAGTTTCCAGGCCGAGGTGTTCAAATACAGTACGTAGATGGATGGAAAATGATGTGATTTTAGACAGCATGACCACCACCAAGTTCAATTCTCATTGACAGAAAGATCATACAAAAATTATATTTTCCGTTATCGTTGTAACTTGTAAAATGTTTAATTTGTATACCGTTACTTTGTGTACAAATTTTCGTCTGACTCATAATTTTGACTACAAAACAATATCTGCCTCGATGATCTCGCAGCGCCCTCCCGCATTCACACGCTACATTAATAATACAACACACACACACTTAAAAGCTAAGTTTAGGCCTAAGACAATTTCCCTAGAAAAAAACCTGCTGACCCCAGCCTTTTTGGGGGGCTCCGACCGCTGGATAAAAGGGGCAAAAAGTTTTCGATTTGACAAATGAAGAGTGAAAATGGAGCGTTGTGATTGTGATATCGCCGCGCTGCCGGGCTCACGACCGCATCGAAAGGTAAGAGTGCAGCAGAACGCACAACATCGGCGATTACAAGCAAGCAGCACCCAATAAAGGTTTGTGAGATTCAGTATTCTAAATGTTCATACGCAGAAGCGTCGTATTTTAGAAAGGTCAGCGGTGCACCAAACCGGGCCGAAACCAATAATTGCCTGAGGGTAAGAAGCACCTGACTGTGTACAAAAAGTATAATATTTTTTGTACACAGTCAGGTGCTTCTTACCCATAGGCAATTCACAAATTTGTGTAACTGTCCTAACTATAAGCAGAATCACACTCTTAACTTATTTGAGATGACATAAATCAAGCAAATTGGTTTTAAAAAAAGGGACGTCCCTTGGATAGGACGTTAAATGGAGGCCCCGTGTTTGAGGAGAGCCACACCTCGAGCATGTTAAAGAACCCACCGCACTTATCAAAAAGAGTAGGGATCCTTTCCGGTGTGAGTGGTTCAAAACCTACAGTCCCATGGCCGCACATGGGGCAATTGTCGTATTGAGGTCACCTGAGTTAGCGCCGAATGGCAGCCTCTCCAGACCCTTGCGATCTAGCCCCGCCAATTGTGCGTTCCTTGCAATTCAGCCCCTGGCTGCGAAGAGAGAGTAGTCGGCCCACCCAATAATCAATCCATAATAATAATCAAACCCATTAACATGGTAAAAGGGACCTATTGTAGAATCTTGAGGCAAAAACTGCAAATTTGAAAATAAGAAGATGGAAATCAGTTCCTAAATCAGTCCTTTAGGGAAGTTATAGCAGTTTTGAATCACACTTTGTGCTCCTGCTTCTGGGTGGACAAATTTGAGATCTGGAGTTTATCCCCCCTATGGCACGCGTTGTGCCCCTAGATGGCGCTAGCCGTGCCTCCAGTAGCACCGACCTTGATTCCTGCTATTAGGTAATCGTGCAATAATTTGATGATGATGATGAAGCACTTAAATGTCTCATTATGACTTGGGAACTTAAAAGTTTTTAGTAATTGTGAAATAACTTCAGACCTCTGCATGATGAGACGATCAAAAATACATTAAATTTTGTTTCTTATGTTTATTAAATGCAGTATAGTAAGTACATATGGTGTAGAAGGGCCTTACTTACCATGCCAAACTCGGATCAAGAAGTACACTGCTGAAATGATGATGGCTGTAGAACAAACCACTGTCATCACAATGATGGTTGTTTCTTCCTTGTATGTAGAGTGATGGGCATATGCTGCAGATAGGAACAATATTGCCACTTAATGTCAATAACCTACATTTGTACATGTACCCCTCCTTATTATTATACGTATGAAGTTTCTGATACACAACTTTATGATCTGTATCAGTAGATATATTGTTTACCTTTTAAGTACTTTGAAAATGGGGTAATAAGTCCATTCTAAGTCACCAAGAGAACTTTTTAGATAATATTTGTAATAATTTTGAATTATTTCTTAATAGAATATCTGAGTGACAATAGTTCTAAATTTTTCTAAAAGATTGAATATGAAAATATGAATGCATTTGAATTCAATTAGATTAATATTTAGAAACATTTTGAAAGTGACTGCACAAAAATTTCTTTATTTAGAGTATTTTTTCAACATTTATGACGTATTGTGATTCTTTCACTTTTAGAAATATTTACAAAAAGGTAGAAATGGTTGACTGGTGATTGCCCCCATAAAAAGTAGGTGCTAATCCGGCCCTTCTGTCTGCCTTTGTACATCTTTGGATTTCACTGCAGGACACTGGTTGGTCCTTTGTGAAAAGCATTCTTCCCTATACTTCACAAGGATGTGTAAATTGCATTCTTTCCAGCCCTCTGACCCACTGATAAACATGTTACAAATAATGTTAAGAATGGTAAGAAATGGTAGAAAATGATAAATAATGGTAGAATGCTGTAATAATTATCTAGAAATTATAATTGGAAAATTGATATAATATTCCAAATCATGAATATTTCTAAAGTTTTAGAAAACCGGGGATTTGTAAAGTTGAAATCACATTCAAAATATTTCAAACGTGTCAAATCTCTTACACAAATAATTACAATAATTGATTGAAAATATTCGTACATTGTCACAATAACAGCCCTCTCGGTGACTTGGAATGGACTCTACTTTCAGCAGAAAAAGTCCATGACTTGTCATCCTGACATAACACACTATAAAATGCAACTATGTGTTATTCCCAACATATCGTGGGTAGGACTTGACATCTAAACAAAGTCACGCAATGCAATGTACATGTGGACCTCTAGTCTCTCAGATAGTTACTTCAATCTGTGTTTTGTGAAGCGTTTTAGCCCAAGAAAAGTGGCCAACTTTTTATTGCTTCCAAAAACTTTGAAAAAGTATGCTCAATTGGGTTTTTGCCTACATGCTTGTCCCTTCGTAAAAACAAATCTGTTTACATGTTGATGTTGTAGGTGTTTAGTTGACATATAAACATCTGCAATTATTTATCTGTATATCATGCAACAAGTCATGATACATGCAACTCTAAGATACTGCAGTCAAACCTGTCTATAGTGGTCACTCAAGGGACTGAGTAAATTTGGCCACTATGGCCAGGTGACCACTATATAGAGGATATGGTCGACTCGAGCAATGAGTGACACAAGACATAAGTTTATACTAAGGTACTGAGTATTTTTTCACATACACACTGCACAGGTGCTTATAACATCTACAGTTCAATTTTTGTTTCCTTAGTTTTGTTATACAGTATATCATTTAATTGAAGAAATATTGCAATGACCACGCCCTACACAAACACATAAACTGCAAATGGTCTTCAATTTAGTTGACATGGATGTCCAGTTTACCAGTTCCCACGGCAAAATTAGCCAGCTGTCTCTTCGCTATTATCTAGCAAACTCGAAAAGACGGACTTGTGCGCCAGGTTCTGAAGACTTCTGAAGAGACCGCCATTTTTCTTGGAAGTTTGATGCCTCTGTCGCCGACAACGAACGAAATTTAGCCATGTAAAACAACTTATTTTGCAACTGAACGCCACCCATCTTGTTAACAACATTTTGAAACAAAGGATTGTTCCTTTGTTTCCACTTATTGTTCGTTTTCGGCCGGTTTTCAAACAAAACATCGTGGCGAGTTCCCTTTGTTTACAGCTTGGGTTCGGCTTCTACCATTATCCCTAGTATGTGGTAATCATTGGAAAAGTGGATCCGTTCATGCTTATTTCTTTCATAAATTTAGTACAACTTGTATCTTACATCATAATATATCTGTATCGATGCATTTTTAAGGTTTTAATAATGAAATTACTCTCAGGGATGCGGTATTACAAAATAGATTTACCGTATTTAACCTAGATATCAGTGGTATCGTCTGAACTCTTGTGACCTTTGCTGCGACGCCATCTTGGAAAAATGCGTAAATCTCGAAAATTCTTTATTTACCCGCAGAAAACGGAAATTCCGCCTGGAAAATTACATTTTCAAGAACTTAACACATCAGATACATGAATGGGTCTTCTGTTAAAAAGCTGCGGCCGTAATTTCGCCCAGTCCGACAGCTCAGAAATGACGATGTGCCGCGGAACCGAGACGAGTGTTTACAGCCACGTAAAAAATCGAAGACACCATTTCTGGAAATACTTCGCGTCAAACTACGAATTTCTTTAATGTTTTCTTTATTCAAACACATTAAGGTTCTAGTTGAGCCCACTCTTTGGTGGCGCAGCGCGGAAATAAAAAGATTTTGAACCAGGCGTGGGCTGGCACGGCTCGGAGTTACGACCGCTGATGTAAACAAAGGTACGCCGGCCACCCTGTGACCACGGCCTGACCACGCGCAGTGACCGCTATCGGCAGTGTTGGCGTTGCGGCCGGACCAAAAATTGGCTGACTGCGACCACATTGGACAGGTGACCGCTATAGACTAATTCTTAATGCTTATGTCAATGGGAAAAATCCAAGGGACCGACAAAAAGTGACCACTATGGCCAGGTGACCGCTATGTCCAGGTGACCGCTACCACAGGTTTGACTGTACATCAAAAATGGAGATATCGAGCTATCAGCTCAAGGTAAATCTTATTCTTAATCTTTTTGTTAATCATTAACAGACTACAACAGAAAAACTGACTTCAAACGTACAATAATTATGATTCAGTTTAAAAGGTAAAAGGTCCAAGACTTCATTTACAAAGTTAACGTACCTGGAGTAGGGTAGGGTGGTGCATGGGTGACCTGTGGAACATACAGGTCTGTCACGTTATCATTGCACATGTTCCCTTTGCAGCAGCAAAACTTGGTTTTATTCATTGAGGGTGGGGAGGGGCCACGAGTGAAGCATTCTGGCTGTCCACAGGCATGCTCCTTACCAGGGTGGTTCCAACAGCCTGGAACAAACACCAAGTCTTGTTATTTCAGCAGAGTATCATTTGGGTAAACATTTAGTTACATGTACAAATCCCTAAAAAAGTAATATTGAAGATCCAATGCCCTAGAAATCTCTATATTTACAAGTCATACAGGATAAAATCCTTGTTCAGCTGAAGATAAAAATGGACCTTTTCATGCTATTTTTCTTTCTGGCACATCTATCAATTCCTTGCACGATAATTTTGGCTTCAAGTTGACACCTGGTAATTTTCCGCCTTGAAAGTGAATTGCCGTGGTATGTGAATAATCTAGTTTACCCATTAAAGTTTACCCATGCTAAAGACATTGACCACAGACATTCTCAATCTAACTATGTCATGTCCTGACTCCATATCTACTTTCTTATGCCAATATATATGTAACAGTCTTTAAAACACAGAGACTGTACAATGTATTTATTTATTTAGAAGTATTATACAACAGATAAAAATTTTCACATTCCCATTCTTCATATTTCCCTTAGACTGTTAGAGTAAATGCTACGGATGTCACATTAGAGGTGTGACTTTAGGAAAGGCGAATACAAGGGGATGTGTGTTATGCTGATGAGGACCAAATTTGTATAATTTATGTCTGGTCAATGGTACATGTATGCAGTATGTATTTCCTATTGGACATATAGGTAGCTTTAGAAAAGGTGAATGCAACAGAATGTGCAGGGCTCGAAATACTGGGTGCATATTGTGCACCTGTGTGCACCCAAAATTGGAGCTGTGCACCCATTGCAATTTCTAACTGTGGGTGCACCAGTACACCTAGATATTTTTGAAGGCTATAGGGTAGAGTCACTATAATTGTACACTGGTATACAAAACAGTCTTGAAATTCAAATATCTTAAAAAGTAATATAACCTTTGTTGTACTTTGTTTAATGCATTATTTGCTTGAAATTTTGAAGTGAGCTATAGAGTTACAGATCAAAATTCTAATAAGAGCTTTGAGCTTAAATATGTTTTGCTGACATTCAGCTTTATTCTATGTAATGCACCCAAATTTCTTTCTGTGCACCTAATTTTTTTGGTTGGGTGCACCAGTGCACCTATTTCCAAAAATGAATTTCGTGCCCAGATGTGCGTTATGCTAATGATGACTTCATTTGCATAATTAATGCAGACATTTCATATATCTTCTGTGGTAAATGGCAGGGACATCATATTGGACATGAAATTTAAGCTTGAATAAACAACGATGCCGTTTCATACTTCCCTAATGGGAGGGAAGTATCCTGCATTTTCTCAAAAATGTTGGCTCTCTAGTTTGATAACTGATTAAGACTGATTTCTAATTTCTTGTAGAACAGCATGACTTCTAAATCTGACAGTGTCACAAACTTGACAAAGGAAATGCTTCAATTTGGCAGATTTTACTTCAATAACCTTTCCTACGCAAAATGCCAGCTTTTTCAAAAGTACTTTTTTTTAAATAGATGAGTATAATCTATCATTATTCTGTTGTTTTGCTATCGTTGACATAAATCAGACCATGTGTAACTGTGAAGCAATAAAATTCTTTCATTTACAATGATGCAGGAACCCAAAATATACATTTTCATCTGGAGATAGCAAATTTTTTACAAATGAATCGTGTATAGAGTGGTGCATACCAAACGTGGGAAAAGAAGTCCCGTGGGCATATGTCCTAGCCCAACCCCTACCAAACCCCCCCCCCCCCAAAACAAATTTCAGGTCATTTGATTGTACTACCCATCCTTTTATTTGACTTCTCGCCGAGAAGGAATATGTTTTGGGTAGCGTTTGTGTGTGTGCGGTGTTTGTATGTGTGTGTGTGTGTGTGTGTGTGTGTGTGTGTGTATGTGTGTCTGTGTGTAAATGACCAGCATAACTCAAGGAGACTTGGATGGATTGTCCTGATATTTGGTATGTGGGTAGGTCCTGATGAGACCTGGAAATGATTAGATTTTGGGTGCCCTGGCGGCTTGTTATGGTACTGCAGTGGAACTTCCTGTTTTGATATCTCGTGTTCTGGACATGCTATGGTCCTGATTTTTTAGTGGTAGATAGCTCTTTGGACACAGATTATTGGTATAGGTTTGAGCCCCCTAGCGGATTTTTTGAACTGCAGGAGCAGGTTTTGCTTCAGACTTTGTAAGGTAATAACTCAAGAAGGGCTTGATGGATGGCCATGATTTTTGGTATGTAGATAGCTTGAGTGATGATTTACATATTAATTAGATATTTATTATGTAAATCAGTATCTAATTTGCATAATTAATGAAGAAAGTTTATACATCCTCCGTATTTCATGATAGGACTCTCAAACATGTAACATGTAACTGAGGAAGAGAGAAATATTAATAGATATCAACTACTTCATATGCATAATCAATGAGAAAATACTATAACTCAAGATGGGGTTGACTAAACATTATGAGTTTTTGTTTGTAGATAGCTTAAGTGATGCTTTGTATGATAAGAAGATAATTCTGCAGATTCGAATTTGCATGATTAATGAGGCAATTACAAAAACACGCTGTATTCCATGATATGGCTATTCAAATATGTGACATATGAAACTGAAGAAGAGAGGAATGTTGATAGATAGAAAATATGCAAATGAAGACCTAATTTTCATAACTAATGAGATTCTATACTGGTAAATGACGGCAATTTCATACTTGGTTGGTCTCGTTTCAGACTTTTTTTACGATTTGGGGCCGATCTGACACATTCTCAGAAAGACGCTAGTCTTCTCCAAACATCGTTTTCTGGGCAATTCAATGTTTTTGGTGGAAAGGGGTGCCTTGCCACTGACCGACAAGCTCAGTTGACATTTTCTGTGGAAACGATATTTTTGGTAAAAACCATCATTCTAAGCAATTCTTCACCCAAAAACTGCAATTTTTTTGCCATTCTTCCAAGGCCGCTGCATGGAAAAGACGGATTTTCCCAGGATAATGACTGACATGTTTACACAGCAATAAATGTCATCATTACCTTCGCCGAGAAGGTTAATAATATGCAGAGGGTAGCGTTTGTATGTATGTGTGTGTGTGTGTGTGTGTGTGTGTTTGTAATTGACCAGCATAACTCAAGAAGACTTGGATGGATTGTCTTGATATTTGGTAGGTGGGTAGGTCTTGATAAGACCTAGAAGTGATTAGATTTTGGGTACCCTAGCGGCTTGTCACGGTACTGCAGCGGAACTTCCTGTTTTGATATCTCGTGTTCTGGACATGCTATGGAACTGATTTTTGAGTGGTAGGTAGCTATTTGGACAGAGAGTAAGTGCTATAGGTTTGGGCCCCCTGGCGGCTTTTTTTGTAACTGCAGGAGCAGGTTTTGCTTCAGACTTTGAAAGGGAATAACTCAAGAAGGGCATAATGAATGGTCATAATTTTTGGTAAGTAGATAGCTTGAGTGATGATGTACATGATTTGATACTTATCATGCAAATAAGTATCTAATTTGCATAATTAATGAGGAAAGTTTGTACATCTGCCAAATTCCAGGATACGACTCTCAAACATGTGACACATGTAACTGGGGAAGAGAGAAATATTATTAGATATCAACTATGCAGCATAATAAATAAGGAAATACTTTAACTCAATATGGGCTTGATGGATGGTCATGATTTTTTGTATGTAGATAGCTTACGTGATGCTTCGTATTATTAAAGAATGATTATGAAAATCATATTCTAATTTGCATAATGAATGAGGCAATTTCAAAAACCCACTGTGTTCCATGATATGACTGTTCGAATATGTGACCTTCGTAACCGAGGAAGAGAGGAATGTTGACGGATAGAAAATATGCAAATGTAGGCCAAATTTGCATAATTAATGAGAAACTACTATTATTCCATACTGGTAAATTATGGCAATTTCATACTTGTCGCATTTGGAAGTTATGTGAATGTCAACATCGTTGAATCAAATTATGTTTATAAGGATCACATTTGCATAATTGATGATAATTGTTAAGATAGCTTTCTTTGTTAAGCTCATACTTTGGACAACTTCTGACATTTGGGTGAAGACGCTCAACTGGTATGATTTATAATAATTATTGATGAGAAACACTCCTAAAACTTCAGTCATAAGGGTTAAAATCATTTGGCGAAGGTATGAGGTTGTGGAACTGTAGTTCTGTCTGTGCAATAAAGAAAAATAAAAAATCATGTCAGGATACATTTTCCGCAATCCCCAATGGCGCGAAACCATGCAAAATGAAAATAGAACGCACGATTCGGGTTATCAGGCGACAAAGCCGCATTACTGTTATCGCGAACTGATACCAGGAAGTCTTTGCGGACGACCCAAACTGCGCAACCGTAAAACGCTACGAAGATCAGGCTTTTCAGGAAATATAAAAGATTACACATTGCTATAATGATAACTGAAAAATCTGGAGCCAAAACTACCTTATTTTCTCGATTGAAGTACGCATTTTTAAACTTTTCAAAATCCAAAAAGTGTCTCGGGCCATCACCAAAGCTGGGGTGCGTACTTTATTTGAGGTCACTGTCTGGATAAATCGGAGCAGAACCTCAAACCAGCCGGAACACAGACGCGGGGGGCTTCGGGTAACACCAATTTATCCATAAACAAAATGTCCTAGGACAAGTGTTGCAGGACAGGTTATTTTACCCCTGAAAACAAGCCTCGTGACGCAATGCGTTGTTTTTCTTGTAGCGCCTCCAGGAGCGCGTTACGAGGCCTGTACATGTTTACACGGGTAAAAAAATTTGTCCTGCGACATTTGCCCTGGATTTGTCCTACATGTAGGACACTTGTCGCAAGTGCCTCGTGTAAACCAGCCCATAGCTAATGCAAATGAGACCTAATTTGCGAAATCAATGAGAAACCTTTAGTATAGGTCAGTTGGGAAGGTGAACATCATTTGTCAAAGGTTTGAGTTATGGAAGTCTATTTGGAATTTTAAAGATTAGAGGACAAACATCCAGCCATTCCATGCAATGGTGGTTCAAACAATAAACAAGAGTTTGAAGACCTCATACCGCCATGAATATTTTGAGCCTTTGTAGATTCATTGTTATCTCGATGAAAAATGGAGACTTTTTCATGGAGATATTGTTTTGAGCGTGTTTGCATGTGTGTTTGCATGTGTGTTTGTGTGTGTGTCCGGATGCTTGAAGTCAGCATAACTCAAGAACGTCTGGGTGGATTGTAAAGATATTTGGTATGTGGGTAGGTGTTGGGAGAACAAAGGTCAAGGTCGATTTTGGGTATGTGACACTGGAACTACATTTTTGTCAAAATCTTCCAAGGAGAATAACTGAACAATTTAGGAACGACAGATTTCCGTGTTATCTAATATGCAGGTAGCTTGGACAGAGATGTACACAATCAAGTGCAAATTATGCAAATTGTGACTTAATTTGCATAACTAATGACGAAAAACTCCTTTCTTCTGGCAGAATACCATGTTTATATTTCATCATTAATCATGCAAATGACTTGCATATTTACATCATTTATACATGTTACAATTTACCACAAAAGAATTACAACATTTCCGCATTAACTATGCAAATCAGGCCCTTTTTTGCATAATTTGAAGCTGTAGATGTTAAACCTGCCATTAAGTACATGTCACATTAATTAAGTCCTATTATTGAAAACAGTACATTTAATGCTATAGATTTTCCTCATTAACTTAGTATGCACATCAAGTTCCAAATTTGCATTTCTGTCTAAGCTAATTATGTACCAGCATATTGAAATTCGTTGTTCCTTAGTTCAGTTATTCTCAAAAGCTTTTGCAAAAAAGCCCCAGGCCTGCAGTTCCAGAGCTAGCTGCTATAGGGGACCCAAACTCACACCACTTTTTCCTTACATGTACATCACAAGCTAGCAAGCAAAAAATCAAGATCATAGCACGTCCAGAACAAAAGATACAAAAAACGGAAGTTCTGGTGCAGTACCAAGGTCACAGACCAGGGGGCCCAAAATTGACCTTGACTTTAGTCTTCCCAAACCTACCAACAATTATCTCCCCAATATATTTGATAATTTCCTTAACCCTAATTCACTTGAACACAACTATTATACCAGGTAAAGAAATCAACTCCATATTCCTGTCTTCTGCATATCATTAGCACAGTCCTCTGTAAAATATAAAATAATGTATCACAATATGGAACAGTCTTTAGACAAATATACAATCTCCTCTTTTCTGATATTTAAACGTGCCCCTAAAACCCACCTCATAAGTCATCCAAACTCCCTGTAGTAGTCTCATAATTTGTTCTTCTTATCTATCATTATCATATTCAGAATCTATTATTACTTTGCTCTATCATCTATTGATTGTGATTATTTGTGTTATGTATAGTCAGGAGGAGGGCCCAGCATAAGCTTTATACGCATCTTCCCTTCTCCTGCACCTGTTTTTTTTTAAATCTATTGTATCATATCATGTATTATGTATTTTCTTGTTGTGCAAGTAAAACAAACAAACAAAACAAACAAACATACCAAATATCGTAATCCATCCAGAGGTTCTTGAGTTAGCAGCTGACTACAAAATCCAGAAATACACACAGACAAGCCCAAAACTAATACCTTCATTTTCATGTCGGTAAAAACTCAGTACCTTGTTTGAGTATCTTGATCTCGTCTCCCCCCAAAGTAGCCTCCCACAGGGCAAAACAGATGTCCTTGTCTTGAGAACACTTCATTGTCTTGTTGTCCGCCAGAACTTTATCTTGAGAGATGAGTTCTCCATAGCTGTCCACATCATCCTCATATGTGTAGTCATGGGCACGCTGATCTGGATCATAGTATGCACAGTACGTCGCTGTCACTGAGGAAAGGGCTGGCAAAATAACAGGCACACCATTGTGAATAAACTTAGCTTAGGTCTATGACTGAATTGTGATGATTATGTGCTACAAGCGTTTCCTTAGCAACATCGTTCCAATGTAGCTCTTGGGACAGGGAGTCAGTGGTGTAGGTTTGGGCCCCCTGGTGGGCTCAACTTAAATTAGAGAAAATTAAACGCAAACCCGTTCTATAGAAGGTGGCACCGAATTGTATTTATATTTCCCTCCCAATATTCTGTAATGCTATGCTTCACCTAAATCCACAGGGTAACCTATATCCTAACCTAACCTATATCAGCATATGTCATTGTTACAACCTCGGCCAAAGGTACAAAATTTACCTTTAAACCAAAACTTACAAAACTATCCTCATAATCCTAAGTATTATTAGTATTGTCTGTTTTATTATGTAAATTAGGACCTAATTAATATAAATTAGTTCTTTTATACGTTAAAGCAATAAGAAAGTAGTAGTTAGAAAAGTGCATGCACTTAAACTGGCGAAAGTGAATGAAATACATTTGTATAACCCTGTTTAATGGTAGCGGTTTTGCTGCAGGGAAAGTGGAGGGAGAGTCTTTGTCAGCATAACAGATTCCTAACAGAAAGTCGATGGCAAACTTTAAAATTTCTTGAACTCTCACATCGCGAGATCACAACTAACCCCACACGTTATACATTATTAGATAGCTTAGAAAACGTGTGACAATGCATTTTTGAAACATTTAGATATCGAGGGCGAAAAATGCCACCAAAATTTTCAAACTAATGGGAGATCACCTTAGAATTAAGGTATAAAAATGCATGCAGATCACGTGGACCCGGAAGTGACTTTCGCATCTCCCGGGGCACTTTTCCGTATCTCAACAATCTTTTGTCGCCTGGTTAAAATATTTACATTGTCACGGCCTCCGTAGTACAGACTACAATCCTGGTAAGTTTAAAGGTCCAGGACATTCTCATTCTTACACATCAATCAAAATCGCTGTGTGGAAAAAACATACCGCCGTGCGCCCGTATCATACGTATGTGCGCTGCGACTAGAAACCGTCATGCTTTGCGACGCTCCCTCCTCGAGACACCGAAGTGTTGTGCAATTAAGCAAGGCATTTTCAACAATTCAAGTTCATTGCAATACATAAACGTTTAAGGTAAACTATATATTGGTTTAGCACATCGTTTGCATTGTTAAATATCAAATTACATTGTAACATTTTGCAACCGGACAGCATTTTCTATGTGGGCCCACAGAAGGAAGCGTACATGCCAGGCTGTCCTGTTTGGCAGGTATAAATAGCCATGCATGCACACGCCCGAACTGAGACTTGGCGTTAAGCCATGCTGCCTTGCCGTCGCATGGCCAAAAAATCAATAGATTTTGGACCCTCCAGTGGCTTCCCAAGGTACTGCAACGGAACTTCCATTTTTGATATCTAGTGTTCTTGACATGCTATGGTGACAAATTTTATGTGGTCGATAACCCTCGTCCTCAGCAAGAAGTGACATAAGTTTGGGCCTCCTAGCAGCCATTTCAGAAATTGCAGGGACATTTTTGTCAAATTTTCAGAAGAGGATAACTCCAAAAGGGAATAATGAATTTTCATGATTTTTTGGTGTGTAGGTATCTTAGACAAAGATGTACAAAATGATGCAAAATAGGAGAACATTTGCATAACTAATGAGACAATTCTATCATACTGTTACTAGTTTTGCCCAACAGAACACTGTCAGGTAATCATCAGCCCTTTTCGATAGAAATCCCGTATGAATAGCACCACCTATCAGTGCCCTAAGCAGGGTAGTAAGAGTAAAAATTAAAAAACAACAACCGTTGTCATGGCAATGTCTTTTTACCATTGCCAATCTTGTTTAAAATGTTACAGTGTCTCTTGTTCCGGACATGCTATGGTCTTGGATTTTGGGTGGTAGATAGCTTTTGTTGTCAAGACAAAGTGGAATAGGTTTGCCCCCCCTCCCCCCGGACATCTAATTTTGGAACTGTAAGGACATTTTTGTCAAAATATTCCTGTATTCCATAACTGAATGAAGGAAAGACGGATTCACATGATTTTAGGCATGCAGGTAGCTGAACATCATTGAATACATATTAAGCAAATGAGAACTTAATTTGCATAATTGATTAGGACATTTTATGATTCCATGTTTTTTTATAACTGCACTTTAATAAATGTAACACATGTAATTTATGGCAGGTGGACCATAAACAAATAAGATCATGTAAATGAGGAGCTGCATGATTAGTGAAAAAATGGCAAAATAGCTTAGCGATAAATAATGGAAGTTTTATACTTGTGATACATGTAAGTTTGTTGAAGGTGAACATCACATATTTTAATGTATAAGCTATTTGCATAAATCTACAAAGCTCTAAACATTTCATTGAAGTATGAGGTCGCCAAACTCTAGTTAGATACATTTATGAAAACCAATACCTAATTTGCATAATTAATGAGGTTTAGTGGTGTGTACCGGTTCGCCGAACTGGTTCTGGACTTTACAATTACATCCTCTGTTTTGTTCTAAACTATCTAAAGCCTTCCTTTGCCAGTCGCATATTATTTTCAAACCCTGGTAGCGCTGTACACAAGCTAGATTTTTAGCCTGGGAACTCTAATTTTCACGGAAGTAGAAAAAAATTGGACCGAGAAAGCTCGAGTTCACACACAAACACACACACGCTATCACTCTCATGAATTACGCTAAATTTTCAACTAAGACACAGAAATTGACGTCCAACCATAGGCGGTAGGCCACCGAGTTTTTGTTGAAATCGGTATTACCGTGACATATATACAAACTCGATCCGCTAAGTAACAAACGAACGGTTATATATCGGTGAATCGTAGACTAACGCACTGACTGTGTACTCGGCCTTCTCCTGAAAGATCACTTACTCTAACACACACTGTGTACTCGATCCACTGAAATGATTCCCGAGAATTGGTCCACTGAAAGATTCCCCAGAATCGCACACTAACGTGTACTCGGGCCACTGAAATGATTCTGAGAATCATACACTAACGTATACTCGGTCCACTGAAAGATTCCCCAGAATCGCACACTAACTTGTACTCGGGCCACTGAAATGATTCCCGAGAATCGTACACTAACGTGTACTCGGTCCACTGAAAGATTCCCCAGAATCGCACACTAACGTGTACTCGGGCCACTGAAATAATTCCCGAGAATCGTACACTAACGTGTACTCGGTCCACTGAAAGATTCCCCAGAATCGCACACTAACGTGTACTCGGGCCACTGAAATGATTCCCAATTATCGTACACTAGCGTGTTCTCGGTCCACTGAAAGATTCCCGAGAATGTTACAACCACAATGCCCGATCCGCCGTCTATTCTAAAGAACCATACGAACGGATGCCGAAGTCACCCGAAAATTGCCGAGAGCCAAATGCTTTGATCAGTGTTAAGAACAATAATAGATAGGTAGGAAATGCCGTTTTAAAAGCCCATATTTTCGGCGAAATACGGCAATGAAATTAAACACGTTAATATTACTTATGATCTAGGGGTTACTTACTAGCCATGTAAAATTCCTTAGGATACAACACCTAATTTTGAAGGAGATATGCGGCATTTTGTAAAGTCCGATTTCCGGGGAACAGCGTTACCAGCAGTACCATTACTGGTACTGATCCAGATTTCCCGCCACCGTTCGAAGATGGAACCACGATTCGGTAAGGACTCCCAACAAAAACTTCAGACCAAATGGTTCCTTACATCTTCAAGGATGGACCTTTTTTAAATGAAAATTCGGTCTATCTATACGTTTCAGTAATAGGTGAAACGTAACTACCTGCTATGTAAGACATCCTTGTTAAGCATCATGTCGATATAAGCCACTTTTAAAGAAATTCTAAAAAGCACCGTGGAACTGTGTTCTAAGTCACCGAAAAGTGCTGTCCACATCAAGTGGTAACGCTGTCCACGGGTAGCTTTTCCTACCCTGTCATTTTTATGAAGTTAGTGATGTGTTAGCCCCCGGGCCCTGGCGTTTTTTTCGGTGCGAACAGTGTGTTCGCGAACGCGTTCGCGCAAACTGCGAAACCTGTTCTAGTCCCGTCGGCCTTTGCGCAAACTTTCCCTCTGACAAGAACGACGCAGCGGACCAAGTTCCCAGTGCGTGTTTACACTTATTATTTGATTCAGTATACTGAGTACCCAGTGTGTGTTGAGTGCACAAAGCAACAGTGATTTCAACAAAAAAGTCGATGGCCTATCGCCCATGGTCCAACCAAACAGATCAATAAGTTACCGATCCTTTTTCCCTTTTTTGTACCCATAGACAACTGAAAAGCTAAAATCCGTTCGAAAACACAGCAGTGTTTGGGAACAGCGAAAATATACAAACACGGCGGCGTTACTCCAACCAACTCCCGCTAAACCTCGCGATACCACGCGAGAATGACACAACACCCCCTATCTACATTGATAAACATTGCAGTTTGATTATTCAAGGATCGTTTTTCAGCGAATATTTCATTTCTACAGGCAAAATCAAGTAATCCTTTTGCTTTTACTGCTACATTATAAGCTGAAAAGTTGTTTTTCATCTTTTTTTTGGGTAAAATTTGTACATCTTGTAATACTAAACTGTATATGTCTGAGAGCTTTTGTGTCAACAACTCACCATACATACTATTATTTTGCATGTGGAGTAGAGTAGATCTATACAGCCATGAAGGTCTCTTCCAGTAAATTTATCAAATTACACGTAAAATTTTTCCAACTAGCAATTTTGCATGTAACCAAAAACAAAAGACTGCAGTAACTGTTATTCGTTACTAGACAGCCTTTTTGTTTTTATTTGTAACAATAGTTATATTTCCAAACTTCACGTGTCAAAGGATTTTGGGGCTTTATTTGCTGTCCATTTATATCCCTAATTGCAAGTAACAGGGTCATAGACGTGCACATACACGTGAGAATGTAGTCTTGAGAATTAAGTTAGCCAATTTGCTCTGCTCACAATTGCAAGTCACTGGTTCAAGTTCAGACTTTCAAGTCCGAACCTGAACCTAAACCTCTGGACTTGAGTCCAAACCTAAACCTAAACTCAGGTTTAGGTACACACCACTACCTCTGAATAATAGAACATGCAAAATTGCAAACTCTGTGACCATTTATATGTTGAAAATGAAACCCATTTTTTACTCCATTGTTCTTTATATAAAGATGAGCGCCAATTGCTGTTTAAGACAATATAATGGAATAAGCCAAGAAATGTGCAAAAATGTCAAAGCAGAACACTTTCATATACCTGATGTCATGTAAGAACGAATATGTCATGTAAGAACGAATATACAACAGACAAAGTATCTAGTCATGTTTCCAAATGTTTCAAAAAGAGAGAAGAAAGCACTAGGTGATCAACATTAGTTTAGCAATAGTTCACAGTTTGTCTGTTGTTAGTTTTTTTAATGTTATCTTATCAATTCATATTTTGCATTATGCTTCGTATAGACCACATGTGGTCATCCGTGCATTTTGCCCATTTGGGCAGGAATGTGCAATAAAGACTAGTATTATTTATTGTCATCAAAAAAATACCAGCCACTTGAAGGTAGTAATGTCGCTATCGTGTTTGCCTGACCATAGTCTGACTCTGTACATGTATAGATTCAACAAAGGTAAGTATACAACTTCTAAAGAAAAACAAAACTAGATGCGTAGATAATATACAAAAGCGGGTTTTATTGGCTCTTTTGAATGACATTATGATGCCATATGCATGCGCCTGGCTCATCCCGAAATGCAGTGTCAAATTAGGCCCAATTTATACAGAGTTTTTTCAGATATCTAAAAATCCGCCGACATCTGAGCCTTAGATATCTGGACGCATTTATACACACCGACAGGAAGTACCGCAGGACTCACGCAGCGCGCTGATTGCACTCGTGACCCTATTCAACCTTTTGCGCGCGTTTCAAAATGGCGGGAGAACCGCCTGTGTTTTTCGTCATGATGAATATGGTATTCTTTCTTTATCTGACTCGCGTGTGGCTAAACATGAGGCAGCAAGCAAGGGTTGAGCGTAAGAGGCGTTTGAGGTCCCGGGGAAGACGACAGCGACCGGTCAGAATCAACGCTGCGTTCCTACTCGCTGCCCTTGTCGTGGCGGAGGGGGGAGGGCCGATCCACCGAACGATCTGGCATCACGAAAGAAGTCCGTCGTCCGTTTGGGAACAAATGGTCCTTGATGCTAAGAAGTTTTCCCGCTTTATCGCCCGCCAAATATGCAAACTAGCGTGAACCCCGACCTCCAGATGTCTACTACGCGACACATTCTGTTTAGAAGTCCGGTTGGAGCGGTCGGGGACTCCCGCTGAGTTGTCGGGCGAATGCTTCAGAGTGGTCGGCTGAAATTTTCCCGACATCTAAAAAAACCCTAATCAAGACCATAAAATTCCTGTTTAGACACAGAAAAAAGGTGTCGCCTGGCAGATATCTGCAGTTCAGATATCTAGACAAGCTGTGTGTAAATTGGCCCTTAATTAGGCGTGGTCATACCTCAACTGAACAAACTTCACAATCTAATTCACACAACCTCAAAGCCGACTTATCTTTATAGTATTATTCATTAACATGAAGTACGCACAATATTTGCCATGCTATTTACATTTTACAATTTATATGCATGTGTAAGTCTTGAGCGGTCAAATAACATCCACATTTAACACTTCTTCACTTCCAAACTATGTTCTGTGACCTTTGTTGTAATTTTCATTCATCTTTAGGGCAGGGGGGTCGACTTTGCCATTTGTTGAGTGGGTAGAAGGTCTCTCGGAGTGACATTCGACTCAACACAGGTTGTTACCAAAGGCCTGATGTGCACGTGTCGTGTGTTTGTTTTTTCTTGGACACATTTATGTGACCTTTAAAAGAACTCTCTTCAAGCCAAGGTGGGAACACTAGCTGCTATATAGAATTTACTTAGCAGCAAGATATTAATGACGAATCTTCTCTCCCAAAAAAATGTTAGCACCTGTCCGAGAGCAACGTCATTCTGCGTGCGGGAGACGGTAGTTTCAGATTACAATACTCAAATAAACCTACCGGTACGTTTATTTTTTTTCGCCTCAAAATCCGCCCGGTACTTTCTTATTTTAGACGGTACGTTTATTATTTTTTTTAAATTGGGATTTTGCTAACCAGAAATCCCTCTAAAATCGAAATTTTAGGTTTTTCTGCCCATATTTCCCCATATTTTTGCTAGTAATTCGCTATTTTTCGGCCTAACGGCGTTGATTTCCCCACCGCTATGACCAGCGGCGGCCTCAGTTGTGAAATCCTTGCGGCACTCGTAACATATCGGTCGATCTCGCTATGACGTTACAAAGTTAACGTTGTTATAGGGTGGAAATAAGACGCAGCACTGACATTTCAAAATACAATTTTCATGTAAATAACTTTGACAGTCTCTGTTTACATCGTAAACCAAAGCACGCTGATCAAAAAACGTGTCGAGTAGTAATGTTAACATTAGACTTCACACAGGGAAGAATTCGATGACCGCCATCGGCAGCGCGGCGGAAGAATGATTAGTTCACAGAATGACACGTAAAAACAACAATTATAACTTAACTTCCCTTGTGATATGTGTTTTGAGGCCGCAAAATCTAAGAACGGCACAAAACGAGCGGTAAACAACAGCATGTTTTGCCATCGAAACATGGCGGCGGCACCATCAGGCGTGGTGAAAGTAAAACTAGCAGAACATTGCATAGTGCAGATTACGATTTTTTAAATGACACCATAAACGTGTGGAAAATATCATATTTTGCGGCAACGATAGACACAGAATTCTATCTATATTTTAGGAGGGTTTGTATTTTAGAATAACCGTAAGATTTTCCAAATTTAGCGGTAAAGCGCCGTTTCTATTGTCAACATGTAATCGGTAATTTCTTTGTATGTGCGGCCTGAGACTCTGTGCTACTTTTACAGTCGAGCTCTGTTCAATATTGTGGGCTCAACCGCAGGAACTCGAAATCCGAGCGTTTCACAAAAACTTTGCTCTCGACGCTATGGAGCAAAAGTTTAGGGACATTACCCTTTTTTTGGTGTTCATATTTTGTGTGTGGGGGGGGGTAATGTATTTAGAAAATTTAGCTATCTGATGATTTTGATTTTATGTCAGTAAAAGATAATGAAATTCATGTACAACAATTTTCCTTGATCAATTGCTGCAAGTTCCAAGTAGAAAATGCATATACACTGTATCATGTACATTTTCACTTGTTGAATTTGAAGCACCATAGCCCCCGGTTAGGGGTCATAGCGGGGAACCGGGTCATAGCGGGGAACCTATGCCCAATTTTTCAACATTACTATTATATTTTATCGAAGTGGCGAGGAAGATCATCATGATTTGAACAAGCGTACAGT
This sequence comes from Branchiostoma lanceolatum, assembly GCF_035083965.1. Taxonomy (NCBI): domain Eukaryota; kingdom Metazoa; phylum Chordata; class Leptocardii; order Amphioxiformes; family Branchiostomatidae; genus Branchiostoma; species Branchiostoma lanceolatum. The sequence goes on along the minus strand of NC_089733.1, from coordinate 954,919 downwards.
TATTCTGCTCAATATTCATATACTTAATAGGTATGGTCCTGAGGCATAATTGAATAGATGCAACCTACCCGTTTATTATCTTATTTCCCTCAGACAGTCGTGTCGACACAGTTTACCTCGACTGTCAATTTTGAAATTTTCCGGGGGGGGGGGGTACTTTTATTTCAGGGGGTACTTATATTAGATTTTGAAGATTTTTCCGGGGGGTACTTATATTCTAGGGGGTACTTCTATTTGAGAGGTGAGAGTACGGTATCAGCATGACTAGAGAGAAAATATAACATATAATGTTATAGCATTAGTGCAGAGGTAATCCATGATATTGACAGAATAACAGAAAAAAAGGATGGTTTATTGTTCAGCCAGATTGGTTTCAATGAACTCTTATAAAAAAATCCTGGTTTTACGTGAACTAACGTTACTTCTATAGTCATAATTTTCCAATTTCTTTGTAAACAGCACAAACATCTGAGTGTATCTTCTTGAAGACGATTTACATAACTTCTGTGATATCCCTTCATCAATGATGAACAGAAATGAACTCGTGTATATTTAGAAAGTAGAAATAAATGTTGTGTAATACATCAATTGATATGGACCAATACCTTTAATTAATGAAAAAATTGACTACATTGTGAAGATATAACCATATTGTACATGTAAGATGGTTGTAAATACAGTTAGGCCACTTTCCCATACAGGAAAATCATTGAATGGCTGAATAGATATGATTGACATGCATGAGTTAAGTTTCCGAACTTTGTGTGCTAAATTCAAGTTACCTCCGCCAGAAGGTTATATTTTCATGGCTATGGTTGGGTGTAAACAGCGTCACTCAAGAAGCTGCTGATGGATGTTCAGACGGCAGCGGTGTTTATGTTTTTCTCATGTCGATTTCTACTTTCTACTAGCATTTTATGAGACTTGAAAACTGGAAATCTTCTAGTTGCTGTAATCTTTATGAAATTGACAATTAATGCCATTGTTTACCACATTTGTGTTCGGATTTCTTATCAAAAGTGTACAAAAACGGCACAAAAATAATCTACATAGTGATCTTTTAGTTTTACGCGCCTACTGTAAATATTGTAGATACCATTGCCTCGCCCACCTCCGTCAAAACGTAGAAATGCAAAATCAAAACATAAAAATGCAAATATTTGATGGACATGCAGTCACTCTCTCATTGGTCGAACCGCTAATTGTGATGGACACTCAGGATCAGTCTATCATTAGGGCTTGGATTTTCTATCAGTTCTCACCACACAACAAAATCATTTCTTCGCTCATCTAATTTCGATCTGTAACATCCATTACCATAATACCGCCACTAATCATAATACCGCCAAATCTAAAAAGCGATGGATTTTAAGAGATCTACTCGTGCAGCAACTATAATTTCCGAGGTATGCACACTTTAGACATCAAGGTGTTTAATACACTCAATAACTCGTCATTCGAAGACAACGAGGTCAAATGTTTTCGATCGCTTATCATGGCAGACCAGCGCGTCGTGGGAAGAACATATCATCACGCCATCGCACGTTGTTCGCTAGATTTGCATATAATAATCGCACGTGCTTCAAGCTCAAGACGATTATTTAAACAACAGCCAAATAAAGTTTCTTTTACTGGCCTTCAACTCGTGTCAAAGTGTGATCTATCGTCAAAAACGGTTGTTTACCAGCCATAACTGCGGTTGACCTGGCGCAAAATAGAACATCGCCATTTTATTGTTTTCGCCCAAGACTGGTTCCTCCCCCGTATTGCGTAACAGGAAAATTCCCGCGAAAATCTCGGCGAAACCAATAGTTTGAAGGGGCGGGTGTGATTTCTACAAAGCACTGAGAAATGTTTTGTATCTATATGCATCACACTATATGCATGATATTTGTAGATGAATTTTTCAGCAAGTAACAACAGTTTATAGTAGGATTATGAACGCTTCTATTGTTCGGTCCCAAACCGAGGTTCCAGCAGAATTTGCACCCCTCCGCCTTAACTGGGGACCCACGTCAATACCATTTGTATTTGCATGGGAGACGAAAATTAGTAATAAAGATTTACTTAGGAACCAATGAATCTTCTGTGAGAAATAGTCAAAGAAAATGGTTTTATTTGCATGGCACACTTGGGATTATTCCATAACTGGATCGAACAATGCCGCCACCGGTCCTCGAGAGAGAGCTGCCCCTGATTCATGTCCAGCGGCATAGTAGACCTGCCGTGTCAACTTTGACCCTCAAGATATGAATTACGAGGGGTGATGGGCACGTGGGACTAGTTGCGATCTTGATTTTAGGATAACACCAACAATCAATATGACCGTTAGATTAGCAACCAAGCCGCCATTATGTGAACTGAACCATCGTAGAACGTCAGACGTAAGTTTTACGTTATAACAGTTGTGACGGTCTACAGTAAATCAAAATTCGTAACAGTTAACATCCGTTTTCGTGTGACTTTTTGTATCCCCAGACATCGTTGTATATTTAGGGCACGCACTACCCCGAAAGAAAGGAACAACAGCTGATGTATAATGGTGAAAAATGGGGAGATAATTGCCATGTTTCTTCCTGGCGGTATTATGGAACCCCCTTCCGTGCGCACGCCCGTTCTCGGTGCATTTCCGCAACATCTTACGATTGCGATATTTCGTTTTTAGGAGATCAAGAGAGACAAAAAAAAATACACAGCATAGGTGGCAAAGGTAAGCTATAGCATAGACATGTAAGCAGGAAAAAATGATGAGTTGCTCCTTTGCTAAATTAGTATCTCTTTAGAAATTGCAGTAAACGTGGCAGTATTATGGTAATGGATGTTAATGGTATAGTGTTATTGAAACTTACTATCTGTAGGAATGAGTAGAAAGTTGAGTTTTTTAATTCAAGTTTCAAGCCTCAGAAAATGCTCTGGATGCCTTTAACAGTCACTCAGAGAAGCAAATTTTTGGTGTTTTGTAAAGATTTAGTTCTTTGAGTATATGACAGTTGTGTGTCACTGCTTGGTACAGGTTGTTTCTTTGGCAACACGAGCCGCTGCTAGACCTCTATTCAGTGCCACCATCATCACTGTTCATTTTCTGGTCAAAAAAAGGGTCCACTGATTTTTTTTTTTGCAGACTGTTTTCTTTTGTGACCTGGTCATTGAGTCCAGCAAGAAATACAAATACCGGAAGTTCCGCTGCCCTACCAAGGAAAGTCACCAGGGGGGCCCAAAATCAAATCATTTATTCGATAGGGCAAGACTTACTGTTACCAAATTTCATGACAATCCATCAATTAGCTTCTTGAGTTAATGGGGGATGCTCTAACATCGCACGTTTTTTTACGCGCTCGAACTCACGGCGCCCCATCGCTGGTTGCCAGAGAGTGGTCAGGTTTTGATGAATGAATTTTGAACACATTCATCTAAAGAACTTAGTTACTTGAATAAGAAATGTATTCAGACTGTTCATGAGCCCTTCACGCTCCGAGTTACAAGCGGCAAACGCTGTGAGACGTTTTCGCGAATGTACGTTCTGATTTAGTGCTACGCTTGATAGTGTGCCTAACTTGGCACGCTTTTATAATATTGCTCTCTTCGGAAGTTGGTGATGGCGTTAAGAAAATGTAAATGAGGCTTGCAGTCTACTATATTCTAGCTTTCTTTCGACCGGAAAATTTTGACTGTTTGCACTTCTCACGTCATGTGAGAAAGGCTATCATCTAGCGCATCCCAGCTCATGATTTCATGGGAAATAGGCTACTACGCACTGTGTGCGTGGCCCGACGTACATATTGCATGCGGCCCCACTGACAAATTAATTACGAAAAAACGACAACGCTTACATCAACAATACTACGTCTACTTATTGCCTAATGTCATAGCCATCTTTGTATTCAGTTTCCTTTTCATAGACGGTACCAGTCACATGTTAGAGCGTAACAAATCTCTGGACCTCGCTGTGCGTTAAATCGCCCCGCCACCATCACGGCGAGGAAAAGAGGCGGGAAAACAACGTCGCCAGACGACACCGATGTTTACGTTGTTTTTCTTTGGTCACAGGGTGCGAAATACCCGGTTGCGCACTTGCGCAGCGCAACAATATTTTGGTTGGCGCAACTTATCTCTTAACCCAGGTTGCGCGGTGCGCTACCTAAATTTTGGGCCGGAGAAATCAATTTTGCGGCAATTACTTGGACGAAGTAGAAAATAATTGGACCAAGGAAGCTCACACACCCGTGTGGTGTGCACACACACTCGCTCTCAGTCTCGTAAATTTTCAAACCAAACATATAAATCGACCCCCAACTAAACAAGTTAATAAAGTTACCGATACTTTTTCACTCGTTTGCATCCATATTCAACTTGTTTTATTGTGCCTGGAACGCAAAATTCGTCGGAAAGAGAGCGCGGCTTAGCAGGGGAGACTAAAGTGTTACAATAAATGCCATTAATGCATGTAGCCCTATGGGGAAGTGGAGAAAAAGAAAGAGTCATTATCTCAAGAATCAAAACAACTGACTACGAAAACTTACCTTCAAATACAAACCAGTTATGTCAACTGTCATCAGATTTATTCCTGACAAATTCCATACGGCTATTCTCCAGATATACCCCCCCTAAACAGAGCCCTTGGATAGGTCCAAAAGGCTTCAGACACCCAGTTGAAGACCATGCCACTATATCAGGGGGGTGCCAAAACCCACAAGGTAGAGAAAGACCATTTATTTTAACTAATTCAGCAAATACAGAGTCTGTCCTACAACAGCCACTCCTATACTGCCCAGATTTCACAAAAAATCCCACCAAAAAGGATTTTCAATGGTATAAACCCTGTTTTTTACTTGGGGTCTCTCATCGTGGGGTCTGGGCGCAGGCGCAATCACTTTAGTCTCCCCTAGCGCTCGGCTCTTGTCCGCCATGTTGAATTCATCGACTCTCGCTGAATATCGCGTGATTGCGCGAGAGTAATGACGTGTAATCTGCAGTACCGGCAACTTCTGGTAGAGGGCAGTGTTTGAGTTGCTGTGTATTTCTATGGGCGAAATGTTGCTAGTGCTTTTTTTGGGGCAAAATTAAAAATTACAGAAGTGGAGATAGAGCCATTTTACTAATAATAAGCTGGGATTTAAAGATTCTTTACTTTGCAACAATGATTATAGAATAAACAATGTTGTGACAGTGAGATAAAAACTGGACAATGACATAGACTATTGTATTTATTTTATGATTATCATACATGTACATCATCAATAACTCACCTGTGAATTTTTCGATAAAAAATATAGGTGATTTTATTCTAGGGGTACTTTTATAAGATTTTGAAAATAGGCCCAGTAGCAACTTTTATGTGAGGGATGAGAATAATGTACAGGCACAAGTCCTATTGCAGTGTAGCTATTGCAGTGTAACTCTTGCTAGAGCAGAAAAAGCAAAAAGTCTATGGGTGTTGAAAAAAGGATTTATTTGTACTAAAAAAATAGCCGTGTTGTATAAGTTTGTTTTTTGTGGGTTGTGGTGTTTTATTTACATTGTATATCATTGAATTTTATTTTGAAACAAAAACACATTTAAGCACCAGTTATATGCTAAAGGCTATGTAATACTACGTACTTACAAAATGTAATTTCAAGAAATCAGTGAATTTTAGGTGGGGCAACCTGAAATTCTGACGGGCAACCTAGCTTTCTACCTAGGTTGCACACCGTGCAACCTGGCTCAAAAAAGTATTTCGCACCCTGGGTCAGTTTTCTACTCAATCAACAAACACTTAAAGCCCCAAATTTTTAGTGTTTTATGAAGTTATATTTCTTACGTGAATGATAGTTGTGTGTCAGCTTGGCACAGTTCGTATATTTAGGCGCCGGGACGTCTAGCTACGCAGTGACCCTCTACTCAGTATACTCAGCGCTACCAGCATTATTGTCAAAATATCATTTTTCGACAAAACAAGAAATGAATATGTACAAATATGTTTTGAATGCAAATGTGCATGAACTTCATTTATTAACCTTCCTTATCAGTATAGTCAATGGTCACAAACACAGCGTACTTATGCAAAATATGGTCAGAAAAAAATCCGTGCGATGTTAGGGCGCGTGCAATGTACGGGCGCCCCCCGTTATGCTGATCATCTACAAACATAAGTTACATAAACACAACGTCAAGTTGAACGTTAACCCGTTACATACAAAAACATGCACAGAAACATAACATTCTCGGCAAAGGTAAAAGAAAAACCGTATTCATTAAAAAAAACGTTTATATATATAACTGTGTTATATATATACAAGGGCAAAAACAAGTGGAACATACGTCCAGCAATCCAACCGACCGCCAGGATGAGAACAGCGCAGCAGACAGGGGAGGTCCCGCCAGCCATGATGGGTTGGAACGGCCCCACACAATCTTGTCAGTCACTGGTCAGTCATCTGTGACAGTGTCAAAGCATGATGAGAATTCCCTCGCATTTCCTCGAGCAAATCAGACCAGTTACAAATCGTGCATATGCATTTGGATAAAAATGAATGGTAACGTTAGATATCACAAATGCATTGGCAATACCGTTAATTATGGCCCCTGCACCAAACCCAGACAGAAAGCCAGACAAGGGTAGGCCTCTTGCAAAAAAACGTTACCACTGTGTCTTCTACGGCCGTCCTTGTAGATAGTTTCTATGTCATGTTAAACTCCTATGGTCAAGATCATAATGGGAGTGAAAGTTTACAAAATGATGGGCATGGGCGTGATACGTACAGTGCAGACATGGTCTGAGCAGCACCAGACGATCCACCCTTCCGCAGCCTCCGCCTCACTGCGTCTGCGTAATGACGTCACCTCATGGTCCCATGACACGGCCGTGCGACTGGACTTACACTGCAGGTTACTCAGAGCATAGTCCCCGTCCCTGGGGATGATATTAAAGATGGGGCAAGGTGTAGGTGTGACCCAGACGCATGGGATTATATTTCAGAATGGCGTCCACCATTACTCACACATCGAACGTTGACTTAAAAGAAACAATTGATCAGAGAATTGATCGCCGGCACCTGGCAGGACGATTCGGCATTTTACAGATCATACTTTAGTTTTAACACCGCGAGCGCGATGTAACGTCGAGCGATAGTCGGTCCTGGTTTACGAGGGTGGTTTTAACATGCGCAACGTTTTGTATACTACCTAAAATCTAGGTAGATTCTATGTCTATGTAAAAACACATAATGTTATAACGTTAGATATTAATATATTTGAAATACATATAACGTTAACGTAGCGCTACCGATCATCGGTACAATCTAGTAAAACGTCATTTATCATTAAAAAAACGCGCGAATGGAAAGAAATGTCAGCTCTTCTAAAAGGATTCATGCACGGTGTGTAACTTTTTCTCCGACTGTTCAAGACGTGAGCATGTTTCCATACAGAGGTATATGATGGAGAACAATGCCAGGGTTACCAATTGTCGTCCTCTTGCATGAGTCACTCTCCTTCTAGCGTTCTGCTTGAAGAACATAAATCAAAATGTAACGTTACATAAATGGTTCAAAATAGTCTGTTTGTTTTATTTAGATCTCCATGCAAAGTAGTCACAGACAAATGATAGTAAAATCACTATGTTATGTTATCTTATCTTATGTTATGTTATGTTATGTTATGTTTGTCCCACCGCTTGCTCGATACGATTGAAAATAATGTTGTACCCAGTACAGTCAATTTCAACAACGCTGAGCGGCACGAGAAGTTCACGTAATCATGAACGCATGGCAATTAGGTTTTGACGTGCAAAATGTAGCGTAGGTGAGGGAGGCACCCTCCTAAAAGCAGGACCCCTATCGCTCGATTTGTTGGCTAACTCGCGTAGGGGCCCTGCTCTTTAGCCCCGGTAGACACGGTTCTACCGGGGCTAAAGAGCAGGGCCCCTACGCGAGCGAGCCAACGAATCGAGCGATAGGGGTCCTGCTTTTAGGAGGGTGGAGGGAGGTCGCTTGGTTATATCAAACCTTTCTAGAACTGGTAGGACTTTTAAACCTCGAATCGCTATAGACTGCGGCGGTTTGAATTTCAAAGAAAGGTTGAACATCAGCTACTTTTAAAAGATACTAGCTACTGGGCGAGTTAGAAAATATAAAGGAATAACTGTGTACTGTAAAATCAATGCATTTAACGAAAAATTAATGTAAAGTTCGTAACTACATGCTGCCCAGACAGAACCATGGTAGTGAAGGCGGCCCTGGTGTTTGTAGTGGTGGCGGTACTCCTGACATACTACTGTCACGAGCCAGTTCCGCAGGACATCCCGCAACCAACGCTGTTCGCATCGTTCGGGATCATCATGAGAACAGTACGCCACATGGTAAGGTCTGGTCCGCTATATGATTAGTCTGATCAGGGTTAATTGGTGTTGTTTGTAATCAGGACTGCTTGTGGTAAGTGATACTCTCCAAACAGAGGTTGGTGGAGAAGATTGTGACCGTTTTATGCCCGTTTTCTGTCAGCACTCTCCACTCTAGGTTGGTTGGGAGTGCAGACAGAAAACGGGGCGTATGAAAAAAAAGTCACATTCTTTTCCACCAACTTCTGACTGGAGAGTAGTAAGTGAAAGATAATTTTTCAAAAGCAGCCAGCCTTCAACTTCAAGCACGAAATTAATTGCAAAAATTTGTTTTCTTCCTAGAGCTATGATTGTAGAGTGAAAATTGCATTACAATTGCAGTACATTATGGACATCCATAACGCTGCGTGCCTGCAAATCTGGTGTGTTACGGAGGAAGGGCTGTTATGCCGGCTATATAGATACTGAGACTGAGCCAAAACGTAATGCTGTTTTGATAGCTAAGTAGTGCAATGCAGCCATGGCTTGTGTTTTTGGACAATCATACAACCCTCTACTCTTCTTGAAAGTGTGTTGGGTTCTTTTTTTTTGTGGTGAGTACAACTCTTAACCAGTGTATTTTCGACATATTGTGAATCAAAGACTGGAAATAGATATGTTTCAGTAAGGGTATACCAACAAAGTTTCTTGTCCTTGTAATTTTTTTAAGTGAAATACGACAATTTGAATAGATCTTGACAAAAAAGCTCATTGCCTCTTATCAAATCAGTCTAATTTTTGCTTTGTTTTTTCAGGCCAGAATCGGAGAATACCTTGGTATAGGCACTGAGCCTCAGAATCTACGATACATCTTTGGTGCGCTCATAAACGCTGGCGTAGGACCGGAGTGTACGGACACCACGTTTAACGGGGTCAGAGTCCGCGTGTACGAACCAGCGTCAGCAGGACAGAGTAGCGGCAAAGTGCCGGGTCTAGTGTTCATCCATGGAGGTGGCTGGGTTATGCCGAGTGTCGGTAAGTCATGGCAGTAGTGTGTGTACATGTAGTTCATTGGTTAGAGGCCCTGTCGCTGGACTGAGAAGTCGTGAGTTCGAATCCCTGCTGTGTCTCTCACCCAACACGCATGCTACTAGAAAGGGTGGCAGTCATATTATTAGGACGGGACGTTAGGCTGCGGTTCATCGTACTTGACGAAAAGAGCTAGGGGAATATCCCTGGTACGATGAACCTGTATTTGTACTGTACATAGCGTCTGTCTTCTCTGTCATGAGCAGTGGAAGATTAGCTCTGAGAAGAAGTGAGTTAAACTGGTTCGAGATCACTTTCTATTACTTTCATAGTTTGAGTTTGAATGCCATCTCTGTTTTTTTACCTTATATTCATATTAAAGATGAAGATGATTAATGAGTTGTACGCCAGCCGCCAGGCTATACAAAGTGTTTTATTCACTTGACAAGACATATGAAAAATGTGAAAATAAATGTAAAAATAATAACTTCTTATAGAGTACATTTTATCATGTTTTTCCTTGTAAGGATACCTGTACACTATTTGTATTTCAATTTGGGTAGTTGAATACAGACGCCTTTGATGAGCTGACGGCCCATGTTTCCAAGGAGCTGGGGATAGTTGTGGTGTCTGTGGAGTGAGTACCTTCATCTGAAGCCTAGGCCACACCGATTTTTTTTGTTGCTTTTTTTGTTGCTTTTTTTGTTCGCCTCTCCTGTTTTTCCCATTTTGAAAAAAAATGGGTCACTTTTCCCATTCACGAATTTGTACTCACGATTTTACTATTTGTTAAGTTGTAAAACTCAATAGCCACCAATAAAGGCCTGCACATACCTAAAAAGTGTGGTCACATTTTATCATAAGTTATAATTTTTCATTAATTAAAACTTTTTCTTTGGTTTCGCAGCACTTTACTCTCTACTTATGAATTATCTTTGGTTTCGCAGCACTTTACTCTCTACTTATGAACTCTACTAATGAACCACAGACATTTCCCGGTAAACGAAATGTGTGCTTGAAAACGTCCTGACTTGTAATAAAATGTATTGTATTTTTCTTTTCCAACAAAGGACTGGATGAACAGTTAAGATGTGAGGCAGCTGATACGCGCACGTACCCTGGCCCTGTTGCAGAATTCCAAACTTAAGGGATTGGAGGAATAAGCAAGGAGACTTTTGGATTAGCACCTGTAAGTAGATCCTGTACAACTTACTCCAACCAGAACCAGGTATTTTTGACAAGTTCAGGCCATTGTCACTGACGTTAACTATCTTTGTGTTTGTGGGGGTAATCCAATGCCCTTTGGTTGTACTTGATTGGATGATCTTCCATACACTTATAACATCAAAGATATACTAGTAAAAGCTAAGGACTAGAAGCTAACTGGCGTTTCCTCGAGTACGTTCAAGTGTCTTTGATTTCGCAGCGTTTTACGTTTTCATTCTAATGTGTTTCATGGGAAATTAGGTGAACGAACAAAATACTCACAAACATCCTGACATTTGGATCAAATGTCTTATTGCGTTCTTTTTCTCTTTACAACTTAGGACTAGAAGAGACAGGTGAATAGAATAAGCTGATGGACATATGCAGCTTCCACAGATACGACAAGGTATTGTACTGTATTGTGTGAAAGAAGACTCGGGTTTGGTACTTGTCATCACAATCCAGATTTTGATCCAAGTCTTTGTCAATGAATGATTTATTCCTTTGTGTTGGCAAGTTTAAGTTTATCAGACTGTTTTTATTTCTGAACCTGAACAATGCTTACGGGGAAAATCTTTGTCTTTAATACTTGCTTGTCTGATTGTGAATTGTATGCAGGATGTGAATAGCATGTTTTTTCTGTCAGCTGATGCATGTCTTTCTTCTGCTGATATCGCAGAAATGTCTGGACGTGCTACTCCGGAGCTGTACAGGAGATGCCAAACACCACCATCACTGAAGGTGTTATGTGACAACATCCAGTACATCACGAAGCCAAGCGAATCTACCGGCGTATCTACAAGAGCTCGGGTGTTCTTTTCTTAAGGTGAGACGGCCAGCAAGGTCAAGAATTGAACACGCTTGTAACCTTCAGGATATTTAATTGTCTTTGGTTTCGCAGCGCAGTACTCTCTACTTATGAACTCTACTTATGAACCACGGAAATCTCCCGGTAAACGAAATGTGTGCTTGAAGATATCCTGACTTGTAATCAAATATCTTGATACATTGTATTTTTATTTTCCAACTTAGGACTGGGTGAACAGTTTGGGTGTGAGGCAGTTGATACGTGCACGTACTCTGGCCCTGCTGTAGAATTCGAATCTGAAGGGATTGGAGGAATAAACAAGGAGACTGATGGATAACACCTGTAAGTAGATCCTGTACAACTTACTCCAACCTGAACCAGGTATTTTTGACAAGTTCAGGCCAGTGTCACTGATGTTAAACAGTTCAAATTTGCCAGTATCATCAAGTTTGACCAATTTAGGTGACATATTTGTGTCATAGGCATTAACTTCTTCTGCATGACTTCTGTCACCTTTTCCAATTCCTGGCAGACAATAAGGCAACCTTCTGCCTTCCTTCAGAATGTTCAAAGCAAAAAAATCATTAGTCTTTATTGATTGTATTTTCACTTTCTTGCATCTCTCAGCAGCTTTCAGGATCTTCTGGATGCCATCAAAGCCAGATCAACTTGGTTGGACTTATTTGGGTGAGATGTTGGCGTCCACTGCCATATATAGTTTTATTTTTGTCTCATCTATTTGCATTTTTATATTCAGTAGATGTTGATATTGCCCATTTAGGGTATAGAGGGCTGAGCTTTTGTAGCCTCCTATAAAGTCGTATTGAAATTTCGGCTACTTATATTAAGGCTTAGGCTGACGTTGGAGCGCACACACACACACACAAACTAATGCGCGCACACACACACACACACACACACACACACACACACACACACACACACACACACACACACACACCAGTTCAAAACTGTATGTATGCATGCCAAAAGTGTTTGCATGCCAAAAGTTCTGTGGGCATATGTCCTAGACATCCTCGTGACAAATTTCAGGTCATTTGATTGTAACTTGATTGTAATGCCAGGGCACATCACAGGAGCTCTAAATGTACATTTTTGGTCTTGAATGAAAAAAAAAAATTAAGGCCTATATCGTTACATTACATAGTACGGTGTCGAAACGTCCTGCCAGGTGCCGAATCGTCCTGGTGCCGAATTGTCCGACATCCGAATGGTTCAAATTACGAACGTGCGAATATTCTTATTGGATTCGATTTGCGAACGCGGCTGATGCTAGGCTGATATTTTGGAGGTCTCAATATACAAAGGACGCGTGCGGCTTGTTTCTGTGCTCTTTTTAAACGCCCAAAGTATGGAATTATGATATAAATGTGCTTATATGAGGAAGTAAATGACAGTAATTATCATAAAAATTGCCATATCCATAATATTTCCAGTTTCAACGTTCTCATGATAATGCTTTTGGTGCGCCCAACATGGTGAAGCTTCCTGGACCAACAATCGAGAATTGTAACGTTCAATAGATGTAAGGGACTGTACGCCATTTACAAGGGGAGGGATGGTCGCCTAGGAAAAAATTTCACCTGGGGGGAGGGTCATCGAAAAAAAATGGCAAGGTGGGAGGGCCTGTGAAAAATGTTATCCCCTTCAGAACCTTCAAACACATATCTGAAAGTCTAAAAATGGGCTCCGAGCCACTCAGAAGACCCATCTGTTGAGATGTCAAGTTCTCCACTACAGGTGTCATCTTGAGTTGTCGGTTGGGTGAAGTCCTTGTAGCTGAACCTAGAAGGGATCTGAAGTGCGTTTACCAGTTAACGTTCGTTGACCACGCGTTTCCTCTCTTCCGGAGATCCCCCTTTTAGCTTCAATGATGGTTGGGATTTTCGGCCAGTGAGTTCATTGAATAACACCAGAAGAATTAAACTCTGTTATCTCAAACCTCAGTAACAATAAATCGAGCGGAAACGACATGATTTCAAATGAAATGTTAAAATCAGGTAAACTGTCGCTTCAAACACCACTTCTTCAATTATTCAATAAATGTCTCCATAACGGGTATTTCCCCCAGGAATGGTCCCTCAGCCACATTGTTCCTATTCACAAGTCCGGAGATCCCTCTCTCCCAGATAATTACCGCGGCATTTCAATAATGAGCTGTTTGGGTAAATTGTTCTCGTCAATTCTAAACACTCGCTTAGTTAATTTTGGAGAAGTCAATAGTCTTTTCAAACCTCACCAAGCAGGGTTTAGGAAAAATTTTAGAACAGCAGATAACCTCTTCGTATTAAGTACCTTAGTTAGCAAGTCTATTAGTAAAAACTCTAGGCTTTTCGTATGTTTTGTAGATATCAGTAAAGCTTTCGACTCGGTCTGGAGAAACGGTCTTCTTTTCAAATTAAACAAGTTAGGTATAGTGGGTAATTTCCTACAAACAATCAATGATATGTATTCAAAAACTACTAATCAAGTCAAATACAGCCAAGGTCAAACAGAGCCATTTGTTACAAGTCGTGGTGTCCGACAGGGCTGTAATTTAAGTCCGACCTTGTTTAACTTATTTTTAAGTGATATTACCTCAGTATTTGACATTAATGCCTGTAATCCCCCTTCTATGTACAGTAAGCGAGTCCCTTGTCTACTATATGCAGACGACTTAGTGATTTTTTCTGAGTCCAAGCAAGGGCTGCAGTCTTCCTTAGATAGACTAGAAAGCTACTGTCACACCTGGAAACTTAATGTGAACCTTAAGAAAACAAAAATTATTGTTTTCTCTAAGGGGGGCCGTCTACCGAGTTGTCTTTCATGTATAAGAATAATCTAGATGAAATAGTTACTTCTTATTGTTATTTAGGCATTGTTGTCAACTCCGCGGGCACTTTCAAGGCGAACAACAAACATCTTTACAGTAAGGGAGCGTTATTTAGCATGAACCAATCGCTAGACAAAGCCGACGCACCTTCGTCTGTTAGAAACAAACTTTTTGATGCCTGTGTTAAGCCCGTAATTCTTTACGGGTCGGAGATTTGGGGTTCATTTAAAAGCTGCCCTATCGAATCCATTCACCTAAAATTCTGTAAACAATCCCTGCACGTACCAAGATCGGCGTGCGGCCTTGCTGCAAGGGCGGAACTAGGGAGGTTTCCCATTCAAGTGGAGGCCTCCCTAAACGCCATCAAACACCTTTTAAGACTTCGCCTGAAAGTGCCTGCCGACAGTTTTCAGTTAGATCCTCTCGCTTGTCAGATAGAACTAGACAAAACTGGAGCCAAATGTTTGGCGTCAGGAGTTCGGAAGTCCCTAGAGGAGTGCGGTTTTGGCTATATCTGGCATTGTTCTTCATCACAAAACACAGACACGTCCCAAATCATTAATTCCATTAATCAACGCTTGAAAGAGATTCACTTTCAAACTTTCCTAAAAGAAATACACAATGATAACAAAGGTGGATCCGCTAGAAACAAACTGAGATCCTACAGATTTTTCAAGTCCACGTATGATAAAGAAAAGTATCTAAGTCTCGAAAATATACGGCATACGACCGCGGTCAGAAAACTCCGGATCAGCTGTCACAAACTTCACATTGAAACCGGACGTCATAACCGCACTTCCCTGGAACAACGAATATGTAGACATTGCAATTTAAATAGGATAGAGGACGAGCAACACTTTTTAGTGGAATGCAGTTTATACAACGAAGAGAGAGCTGCGTTTTACAAACTAGTTCAATGTAGGTTTCCCCATTTCATACATCTTGGAAACGCGGAAAAATTCATATTTCTAATGGCTTTAGATAAACCCTTAATCATCAAACATCGTACCTATATTTACAATATCACTAAGAAGCGAGAAGAGGCCAAATTAACGTAATCATTAGACTAGTGCAAGCTTATATTTGTATGTATATATGTGTGTATTTGCAAACTGTGATGTTTTCTGTTGTGACCTGTACTAAACCCAGTTGGGTATGTGTGTGCAATAAAGGTCTTCATTCATTCATTTATTCATTCATTGATAGTTTTCCAGGCAGCTTCATGTTGTTTTGTGACATGAAGAAGGGCAATGCTATCTAGTTTTCCCTGATTGGATTCTGCTTCAGCACTTGCATAGGCTTCATTCAGGTGCCTTTGGGCTTTAGTAAGATTTCTGTAACTGGTTCGAATTCTAGTAGCTCTATTCTTTTTTTGCTGCAAGCACTTCTTTTGCGTGCGTTGGTAACAAGAGTGTGAGAACTCAAGGGTGATGATTTAGTTTTCTTTTTCTTGGGCAGTGTGGAGAGAGCTATTTCTTCCGTAGCCTCAATCAAGTTATTATAAGTTGTTTCGATGTCGTCAGAAGGATCTGCAAGAGCGTCAAATTGATTTTTCACCTCGAGTGCGAAATGATGTTCCATAGGTTCCATAGTTCCTTGTTACTGCTTTCCAATCAATCCGTTTCATAGGGTTTGAAAGGAATGCCTTCTTAGATGCCCTGAGACCGAAGCAGGTTATGCAGGATACTATTCGATGGTCTGATCGTACAGTGGAAAAGAGCCGAGGAGAAAGCCCGGCAATCTCTGATGCTGTTCCCCAGTCATTATGTAATCGATTTGTGAGCGATACCCAGCAGGATGTTGGTGTGTCCATAGTTTGTTCTGGGGTTTCATGAATTTAGTGTTACATATCATTAGAGCAAATTCTTGGGCAAAGTCAAGCAACCTCTGTCCATTTCTGTTTGTCTTCTTGTTATAGGTGAAGACTGTATTTTCATGCCTTATCTGTCCATTAAAGTCCACTGTAACAACTTGTAAATTGTGTTTAGGAACAGTCTTAGAAGTTCTTTTAAGGTCCTCATAGAAATTGTCGACGTTGCTCTCTTCCCTGCAGTTTGTATGGCAGTAGGCCGCGATGACAGTTGTTTTGGGGTTTCCATTAAACTCTGCCACCAGTACCCGATCCCTGATCCTCCTCACCTTGCGTATGTTGTCTGACGCTTTCGGAGATAGTAAGAAACCGACTCCTCTAATGGTGGATCGTTGGGAGTTCTTCGTAGCCGAGGCTGTAATGAGGTGACAGTTGTCAAGTCTTGTGTATCTTTAAATCTCTGTTCGTGGGTGGAAAATTCTATGCTCTTTTATACAGATGACATCAATATTGTACTTGGCAGCATAATTGACTAGTTCCTGTTGTCTACTTGCTCTTGCAATGGTTCTGACATTAAATGTACTGTAGACAGTAGGAGTCTTCCATTTCAGAAGTCCAAGTTTTACCTTTTTCCTGTGAGCTTGTGGTCCTCCCTTAGTGGGGTTCGGTTGTGTTCGGTTGTGGCCATCCGGAATTGTACTTGTGCAGCTGGAGTGTACAGTTCCGTGTGCTGGTGAAAGGGCTCTTGAGTGGTATACACTTCTCATCGGTCCTTTCGGCTCGCTCTGGGCCTACGTCCGGGTCTTCCTTAGGAGTAGCCTTCTCCTCGTTGAGGTATCTTGGTTACGGTTGCATGCTGGGTCCCGACCACACCCACACTGAACAGGTTATTACGCACTCGTCGTCTTCTCTATAGCGGTGCAAATCACTTCTAGATAACTTATTGTCTTACACTGGAGGTCACGTCAAAATGTCTCATCAACAAAAGAAAATTCGGGAAAATGATAATAAGATGAACTGAAATAAGTGAAGTAAGGGGGCGCACATGCACACTGCACTACCAATCGTACTGTGGGGAAAACCAACTCTGCTCTATCTCCCTTTTGAAAAATGGCGCATATGTTTGCATCGCTCCAGTATTTGGTGATTTCTCCTGCGTCTAACGAAAATATGTTGGAAAATATTGATTAACACAGGTGCTATTTCACTAGCCGTCATTTTTGAGGAACCAAGGTGGCATTTCTTCTGGTCCGGATGCTTTAGAGGGATTGAGACCTTGAAGCATTTTTTCGACACCACCAGTGGAAGTTTTAATATGGTCCATGGGCTGTCCAAGAGATGGCATATGCCATATCTGAGGTATCTTCATCTGTGAATACACTTTTCAACTGTGAGCTGAGTGTTCCTGATTTGTTCTCGCTGTCACTGATAATGGTATTTCCCACCTTTAGAGGGGCTGCCCCGACAAGGTCTCTCCTCAGGCCTTTTATGTACGACCAGAATGTTGCGGGTTTGTCAGTTATAGCTTCCCCCAGTATGTCTGCCACATATCCTTGGTTGCATGTGCTGCTTTTATGCCCCTTTTAACTCTCTTGTATTTGTTCTAGTCTTCTTCATGTGCTGTTTTCTTAGCTTTGTCGTAGAGGCGCTGCTTCTTACGACAATGCCTTCTTAACTTTCTGTTGAACCAGAGCAGGTTGTATCTGCTTGATGTTATTTTACTAGGACCGTGTTTATTATCTCCATGAAAAAAGACGTTTTCATGGGGATATTGTTTTGAGTGTGTTTGCGTGTGTGTATGTGTTCATGTATAGTTCATGTACGGGTACGGGTTGGTACGGGTACAGAACCAACCCCGTGCCTAAACCTCTTTACATACCTGAACCACGAGCTCAACGTTTAACACATTTCAACACGTTTAGGTACACACTCCTACTCAGAAATTGGGACTCGGAACATGGAACAGTTTAAAATGCTGATGGGAAGCTAGGTTTTGGAATGCCCACTCGGAAACCTGGCCTTACATGGTATTTTGAACTTTACAATGAAGTACCATTAATACTTGACTTGAAGTATCACCGAAAGAAATTTCTTGCGGAATGCATTCACGGATGTTTTTCAAAATTGATTGCTATAAAGTCTAACGGAGAGGGCCCTAACATAAGATGTTTTTCGCGCACTCGATCTCATGGCGCTCCATCGCTAGTTGCCAGAGAGTGGTTAGGTTTGACAAATGAGATCTAAGCACATTAAGATTCATGAACAATTCACGCTCTGCTTTACAAACCGGCGAGACGTTTTCGTGAATGTGCATTCCGATTTTGTGCTTCGCTTAACAGTGTGTTAAGATGACTTTGATGACTTTGTACTTTTGCTGTCTTCAAAAGTTGGTAATGAATTTAAGTAAATAGAAAATGAATAGTAAATGAATTTAAGTAAATAGAAATAAGAATTTGATTATACGATATTCTATGTTTCCCTTGACAGTACAATTACGCTTGTGTGCACTTTTCACCTCACGTACGGAGGGCTGTATCTAGCGCAACCCAGCTCATGTTTTCACAGGAAATTGGCGACGCACTGATTGCGGTTCGACCCCGGCAACGTAGTGAACGCGGCCTAATGAACAAAATCACTATGAAAAAGTGACAACACCGACATCAACAAAACTCAGTCTACTCATCGGGAATTTCAAAATATCTTCGACATCTATCTTTACTTTTCATAGACCTTGCTAATCACATGTTAGAGCTTCACCAGTCTTTTGACTCCGCAGTGCGTTGGCTCGTCCCGCCACCATCACGGCCACGCTCCCGCGGGGAAACAGAGTTAGTCAAACGGCAGCAATGTTCACGTTAGTTTTAAACTCAACAAACGTGTGCGACGTCATGGTGTTTATCAAGTCAAAACCAATTGTTCACAAGTATGTATCCTTCCCTTCCAGACCCTCTAGATATCTCAGATCTCACATGCTTACCCCCATTCGAGTAAGGACATCAGCCTTCAGCTCTTCTTACATACCTAGGCTGGTCACCATCTGGAATCAGCTGAGTCCTGTCCTCCGCAATATTGGGGTTCAAGCCACGGAAAAGTCTAACATCTTGTCATTCAAGCGATCGCTTGTGAGAGCCACGTTTGTGAGATTTGACACCCAGTTCAATATCGACGTCCCCTGCTCTTGGTCCACATCTTGTGGGTGTGCCTCATGCATTGCTTTAAGGCTACATTAGTATTATAATTAGCTTTTTACTCTGTATATAATGATATTTGATAATTTTGTATATAATCAATTCTGTGTATAATTGTTACCGAATTGTATATTCATGTTTACTGACTTTTGATGTCTAATGTTTATTGTTAGATTTGGTTTCGTATTGTTTTCTATTATCATTTCAGGTTTGGGAGGACAACTTGTAAAGGTGTTGATACACCTGTTTTGTCCTCCCTTCCACTTGTTTTTCCATGTGGTAAATTCAAATAAAGAAATAAAGAAATAAAGAAACAAAGATTTGAAGACCCAGAGTGTTTTGTGAAGCCTTATTTCTTATGTGCATGGCATTTGTGTGACCGCTGGTCGTATTTTGCGGCACAGGCCGTCGCAACGGCGACCCTCTATTCAGCGCTACCATCACTATCGTTAGAATACCGATATTGACAAAAATCGAGAAATGAATATCATACAAGTATATTTTCATGCAAACGACAGCTGTGTGTGTGACCTTGTTTTAGTTACTTTCTAATCAGCATAGTCAGTAAAAAAAACGTCTTAAGGGCCCCTCCCGTTATATAATGTACCCCTAAGGCATCGACAAAAAGGGAGTACAAGCAAGTAACCTAGATGTGGCCCGGCATGATGGGGACTCATTTCATACACAAAATTCGCAGTACACACTCCGACATGAAATGTATCGTATTTGCCCCCCCCCCCACACCCGATGTTTAGTGGCGTATTCAGTGGCAAGATCTGCTTGATGAAACTTAGTGCTCTCAGATAACGGTTTTCTTGGTATGCACAACCATGAATATGTCGAAACCTGAGCTCTTTCCCTTTTGTGCATCGCTACTTGATGTATGCAAAATAAAACAAGAGTTCCACGACCTCATATCTCCATGAAGAATTCTATTCATGCAAATGACTTACATATTTGCATAATATATGCTTGGTCATTAACACCTTTATCTAACTTACACATGTTGCAATATTGACAGTACTATAATTGTATAATATGTACTGTATAATAATATTGTATAATATAGTATAATAATGAATTATGGTGTTTTTGCATTAGTTATGCAAATTAGGAATTTTGTTGCATAATTGGTATCTGATGACTTTCCATAAACTACATATGTGACATGTATTTGAGTCTGATAATGGAAAACCCTGCAAATATAGATATTCCTCATTAGCTATGCAAATTAAGTCACAATTAGCATAATTTGCACTTCATTATGTATATCTCTGTCTAAGCTACCTGCATACTAAGTATCATATTGACAGTCCTATAATTTTCCAATTAGATGAGATATGGTGTTTTGCATTAATTATGCAAATTAGGAATTTATTTGCATAATTGGTATCTGTTGATGATCCACTTTCCATAAACTACATACGTTACATGTATTTGAGTCTGATAATGGAAAACACTGCAAATATAGATTTTCCTCATTAGCTATGCAAATTAAGTGCTAATTAACATAATTTGAACATCATTGTGTACATCTCTGTCTAAGCTACCTGTATGCTAAATATCATGGAAATCCGTCGTTCCTTTGTTCAGTTATTCTCCTTAGAAGATTTTCACGATAACGCCCCTGCAGTTCCAGAGCAAGCTGTTAGGGGGCCCAAACCCACACCACGTCTTCATTACACCACAAACTATCTGCCACCAAAAAATCAAGACCATAGCACGTCCAGGTCAAGAGATACAAAAATGGAATTTCTGCTGCAGTACCAAGGTCACATACCAGGGGGCCCAAAATCGACGTTGAATTTTGGCTTCACAACACCTGCTCACATACCAAATATCATCGTAATCCATCAAGAGGTAATTGAGTTATGCTGACTACAGTAGTCCGGAAACACAAACAGACAGACAAACAAACAAACAAACAGACAGACAGACAGACACACCCAAAACAATATCTCCATTTTTCATGGAGATAACAATATAAGACAATGAATGCAAGATAATTTGTGTCTTTTTACTACATCTTTTAACATGCGTAGACACTTTCTTTTGTTTATTCCAGTCATGATGAAGCACATGTCCATGTTCCCTAGTTTTTTCCGATTATGAATACCTGTGCTGTAGATGCTCTTGATTACTTATAACAAGACATGCTGTTCCCGAGTTGTCTCTCTCGATACACGTCGGACTCTCCGGAAGATATCATTGTATGTTGCACATAGTATAGTGTACGATTCATAATTTCCTCATCGGGATTCAAGACTTATGGACTATAATACTTGCAGCAAAAGTCGCCCAACCAATCTTTAAAAAAAATGAACAATTATGCTAAACATTCAAATGTTCCTTTTTTCTTCGACTACCTCATACGTAGCAGCAGAAATCATTGGTACAGTTACGTTTAGAGAAATGACACTATGTTTCGTCTGTGCCTGGAATAACAATATCGTTATCTAGCTCTTGAGGTTGTTATTGCCATGACGTTAAGATTGAATGGGACTCAAAAATGCACAAGTACACTACACATGCGCAAAAATGCACAAGCACGCTTCACATGCGCAAAAATGCACAAGCACACTACACATGCGCAAAAATGCACAAGCACACTACACATGTGCAAAAATGCACAGGCACACTACACATGCGCAGAATTGAAGAAGGAGGGATTGCAGCGACAGTGTCCATACCAGAACACAGCGGGCTACTACTACACATGCACACTCCATGAGACGAATATCCAATTACATTCCGTATATAGACAAAGATCAAATCTTAAAGATCAAATCTTAAGATCAAATCTTAAAGATCCAAGATTATATATGTATATTTGTC
Organism: Branchiostoma lanceolatum; assembly: GCF_035083965.1. Taxonomy (NCBI): domain Eukaryota; kingdom Metazoa; phylum Chordata; class Leptocardii; order Amphioxiformes; family Branchiostomatidae; genus Branchiostoma; species Branchiostoma lanceolatum. The sequence continues at coordinate 932,914 of NC_089733.1, read as the reverse complement.
ATCAGCCAAGGCAGTCCTGTGTCTTAAACCGATGTGAACTCCCTGTAAAGAACAAGATTATTTCAATAAGTGTTAGATTATCAACAATCCACCAGTTGCCAAAAGTTTGAATAGAGTGGTTCGGTAGCACAATAATACAGAGAAGAACAGCGAGACAATCATCAGCCCGATACTAGATATCGCTAATCGCTAAACTATAAGCCATGTGGTCCTTTGACTAATAACACACACACACAAACATTAATTTTTGGGACTAGTAATGTTTTAACGGTGGTCCTCTTTTTAATGAATTCCAAGTTTCAGGCTTATAAACTGATCCAAAGTAATTCGATTCAATGATCTAGCAAAAGCCTCCTATATACTTTTTTATACTGTTTGCCGATGAGGTCAACATTCTTGTCTCACAAAAAGTTTGATTACCTGATAAACAAGAATTTCTCAAGCCCTAATTCCCTTGTAGACAACTAGTCTCTCCGAGAGAAAAATAAACTCCATTCCCCTTGTCCACGCATCATTAGCATAGTCTCCGCAAATACAAATACATGTCACACTAAGGAACAGTCCTCGGTAAATACAAATATGTCACAATAAGAAACAGTTTTCAAACAAATATACGAGAACTGGTTCTTCATTTCTTACCTTTAGTCACTGAAAAAAGACAGCGGATACTGTCTGAAAGGTGTGTTTCACAATTTTATCAGTGCATGCTACTGATATGTAGGCAAGTGGAAGTTGGAGACGTTTGATGAAGAACATGCAAGTTTCTTTTTTTTTCATCTTCATGTAAGCTGCTTTTATCTTACGTACGTTTTTGTAGAACCGTTCCCCCGCTGGTCTACATGCCGATACAGCGGGAAGACAACGGGAAGGTCAGGTGCTTGAAACAGTACCTGCCACCTCTCTTCCTGCAGTCACGGTCATCCAGACATTCTGCACATATAACATACACAAATATGATCCTGACAGTTGAAGTTGACATTATCACTAACTCATCTTTCAGTGGAGACGTGGAGCAAATAAAATCTATCTCAGTTTAAACCTTCTTACATCCCAAAGGACTGCAACCTTTTCTGCTAACCGCGGTTCGAACTCCCCCGTCCCCCATTGCTTCAAAAGTAGGATCAGTAAGACGTGAACAAAGCACACGTTGTGATGCAAATATCATACATGTCAACCATTGCAAAAATCCCCATGTGGTCAATTTCGTGTCAAGCATAACAATTATACGCAGGCAAAACAACTTTTCTTCTTACATGTAATTGCTGCCATTAGTCAGTCACTCACTCACTCACTCACTCACTCACTCACTCACTCACTCACTCTCATTCACTAAACTTTATTGCTGGTATGGATGAACGGTAATAGCTATCTTACCCAAATGGCCCCTAGCTTCTCGTGCCGAAAATTGCTTGTCACAAACAAAGTGAATTTTCCCTCCCTGCATCACATCGTTGCATCTCAAACCAGGCGGACATGGACAGAAGACGCAACTGTCTCCTTCCTGCATGCCCTGACAGGTGGGCAGGCAATAACCTGTGGAGACAGTGGGAGCTATGTGCCTTACTTAGCATCTGCATGAAATAACATCCATGGAAGACAGGACTTCTCGGACAGAAAGACTGAACTTATTACGGGCAACCCACCCGAAATTTGCGGTCTCTACCAGGAAATCATCTATTTGTTTGTTTCTTTAGTTAATCACGTACATTTTTCAGGTGGTCCTAGGATTAACGTTTACTAGAAAGGCAACATTTGAAAGCAATTACAACATATCTCACTCTCCACGTATAACCGAACTGTTTCAAAATCGTCCCTGTACAAAAATAAACATTCCAAAATATTATATGCTTCGGCCCAGAGGTGAACTCTTCCAAATTCATTCCAGCCCAAACTGGATATTTCTTCATTTGACCCCCTATGCAAGAATGGACTCTCCCACAGTTACAATTAACTCTTGGATGATCACCCCGGTCCAAAATGTACAAAATGTTACCTCAGTCCGACACCCCATTCAATGAGTAGACTTTTTGAGAATACACGTTTTTGATCTCAAAGATTCCAAAAGATCCCAAAACAAATCATTTTGAAGTAGTGTACGCCACAGTTGTGAACACAGCCTTGTGGGCATATGACATTGACATTCTCATACCCAATTTCAGGTCTTTTGCTTAAGATGGGCAAGGCGCCAAAAATGTACATTATTTCGTCTAAAATGATCAAAAATTGCAAAATTAATAATTCTTAAGTGATGCATGCCAAATTCTTAAGTCATGCATGCCAAAGTCTCCTGTGGCATATGTTCTAGGCATCCTCGTACCAATTTCCAGGTCATTATGATTAGATTTTAGGGCAAAGGGGGGACAGAAATGTACATTTTGGTCTCGAAATGGGCACAAATCGCCCGATTTAATCATTTCAATTAATATTATTATTATTTGATCATTTCAAAGTGATAAATGCCAAAAGTGCCAGAACCTTTTTTACATGGCCTATTTTTTCCAAAGGGCCTATGCTAAAAATGTACCCACTCTACAATTCTGCCGAATGTCAGCTCATTCGGCCTAAGAGATGAAATATTTAAAGAAATGACTTTTCCATAATCGAAGGTCAAGTTTGACAATGGGCCTCCTGGTGACATCCTACGGTACTGCATTGTATGTTTGTATATGGACAGCATAGTTCAAGAAGTTGTGAGTGGATCTTCATGATATTTGGTTGGTGGGTGGGTAGGGATAAGCGAAAACGAAGGTCAAGTTGGATGATGGGCCTCCCAGCGGCTTCATATGGTACTGCAGCGGAACTTCAAAGTTTGAGGTCTAACATTATGGAAGCGATAGGGATGTGTGTGGTGATTAGCTATTGGGGCAATGAGTATGATGTGTAAATACGGGCCCCCTAGCGGCTTCGTTGGTGTAAAATGACCAAAATAAATCATTCTGAAGTGGTGTATGCCAAAATTGTGAATAAAGCCCTGTGGTTATGCATTACCAAATCAAATTTTGTTCTAATTTTAATTCAAGATGGCGGAGCATATAGACACGTAATCACTGCTCTCGTCATCACCGGTTTTTTTCTCGCCCACATCTTCATCTCTTGGCGTTTCTTGTGGCATACCGATTTGTTAACTGTCCAATAACTCGATGCCAAAGAAGCAATTGCCAAAACGAAAACGTAGGCCGACATCTGAAGACTCTTTCACGGAGGCTCTTGACAAAGAGAATATGGCGTCGTCTCAGGTGTCCCTGTCAACCATCTCTGCTAACCTGGCCGAATTTGCCTCCCAGACCTCGGCCAGCTTCAACAAACTCAACGACTCGATTTGCCACTTGAGTGAGGACATGAAGTCTTTACGTGAAGAAGTCACATCACTTCAGCAAAGTGTCAGTTTTGCCCACGACGAAATAGAAAATCTCAAGAAGGAAGCTACAACCGAAAATGAGAAGCTACAACACCGCGTCATCACTTTAGAAGCCAAGCTTCTTGCGGCAGAGCTCTACTCAAAGAAGCAGAATTTGTTATTCTGGGGCATTCCGGCCGAGAAAGATGAAAATCTGGTGGAAGTCGTGTGCAAGATCCTGCAGGAGGAGCTGAAGGTGAACAACGCCAGGAATGTCATGTTTGTAAACATTCATCGCCTCCCCAAGATCCGAGGTAATCCAATCATCGCAAAGTTTGTCTCGATGCTCGATCGCAACATGGTCCTCCAGCACGCGTACAAATTGCCGCCTAAGTCCGGGATCGGCGTCTCTGAGCACCTGCCTGTTGTAATTTACAAACAGAAAGAATCGTTGAGAGATGCCTTCCGCCATGCCAGGGGCAAAGGTATGAAGCCCAAATACAAATTGGTAGGGACCACTATGTACCTATGCATCGGGGTCAGTAAATACAAGACATCAGATGAATACTTTGACCATACCTGATCATACCTGACCTCCTGACCTATGACAAAGTAACCCTTGCCTTAACATGCCAAGTGCGCCAACATGATTACATTAATAGCCCGGTGTATTTGCAGTGTTGCACCTAGCTGTTTTGAAGCTAAGTTAATACAAGGACTATATTTCTATAGTTATTAATTTGAGTTTTTGTGTGTGTGCGTGTATGACGATCTGATTATGACCTTTATGTTCGAACTTAAGCCTTGTACTATTCACTCGAGTATGACTGTTGTTAATTCTTATAGGACTAAAACTGACCCTCCCACTTTACAACCCAAGATCAAGAATATACTTGTTGTCTAACTAATTGATTTTCCAATTATGTCTGATACAATCTCTGTTAATCTCTGCCCTAGCTTTGGACCCAAGAGATATCAAGGTCACGGTAAACATCTTACTTTTATGCATGTAAATGTCAATAGTATTTCTGCTGGTTCCAAACTCGATGAAATAGCATCACTAGCTTCAGATTTCAACATAGACATTATAGCAATCACAGAATCTTGGCTAGGCGACAGTATAGAAACATCCGACATTTCTCTGGTGGGGTTTCAGCCCCCCTTTCGACGCGATCGAAATCGCCATGGGGGTGGAGTTCTAGTTTATGTCTCAAACTTAATCCCATGTAGAAGACGCAGCGATCTAGAACCTCCTAACTTTGAATGTATTTGGTCGGAAGTCTGTGTTAGATCTTTCAAAATCCTGTTTTCTACTTACTACCGGCCGCCAGGGCAAGATACCTCCATGGTTAATCAGTTCATGGATTCCTTCACAGACTCTGTTGCTAGGGCACGCTCATCACGCCCTGATGCCATTATCGTGACAGGTGATTTCAACGCCAAACACGAAGAATGGTGGAATCTCGATCCAATCACATATGCTGGTGCTCAATTGTACCAGGCTGCGCAGCTGGTCAACCTAGTACAGATTGTTGAGGAACCCACCTGCGACCTTTCACACTCCCCCTCCCTCATCGATTTGATTTTCACCGACTTCCCACGCTACTTTCTAAATCATCGTGTTTTGTCGCCATTGTCAGGATGTCATCATTCTCCTACTATCGCCAAAATGAATCTTTGTGTTCCTGTTCCCAAACCTTATACGCGCACTATTTGGGACTACAAAAACATCAACTATGAGTCCCTTTCATCTTTTATATGTGATCCCAAATGGTGCGAATTATATAGGTGCGGGACTGTAGATGACGCTAGCGTCAAACTTGTTGAATTAATCCTGGAGGCAAAAAATCGATGCGTCCCTCACAAGACAGTCACTATAAGACCAAAAGATAAACCTTGGATGTCCCCAAGCATACGCCAACTTATGCGTTCCCGTGATAGAACGCATAAGATAGCCAAACTGTCAAATTCCTTAGCTCACTGGGAGAGATACCGCAAAACGCGCAACAAACTATCTCATGCAATTGAGCAAGCCAAGGTTGCCTATGAAGCGCATTTAGTTAATCAACTTTCTAATCCACTAACCTCTGAAACAAAGTGGTGGCACATTGTGAAACATTTCTATAGACGTAAGAGTCACACAGCAATACCTCCCCTTATAGATGGTGCTTCGTTCGTTGTTGATTCACATGAAAAGGCCTGTCTTTTTAATGACTATTTTGCTTCCCAATCATCAATTGATACATCTCAAGCTACCCTACCTGACCTTACATTTCATACTGATACTAGATTATCTTGTCTTCTGACTTCTCCTGAAGAAGTTGAATTATATATCAGTGACCTTGATATCTCGAAGGCCCAGGGCTACGACAATATTGACAATCGCTTTCTCAAAACTATTACTCCATTTATATCTGATAAAATAGCATTTGTATTTAATCTATCCTTATCACATGGAATATTCCCAACTATTTGGAAAAGGGCAAATGTCATCCCAATATTCAAGAAAGATAACCCTCAAGATAAATCTAACTACCGGCCAATCTCCCTACTTCCCACTTTGTCGAAGGTCCTCGAGAAAATTGTTTACAAACATGTTTATAACCATCTTATTTCCAATAATCTTTTGTATGCACTGCAGTCAGGTTTTGTAAAATCCGACTCCACTGTGTGTCAGTTAGTTTATATATGTCATTTGATTGTACAAGCTCTCGAGGACGGTAAAGAGGTGCGTTCTGTTTTCTTAGATTTCTCTAGGGCCTTCGACAAAGTGTGGCATTCCGGCCTTCTTTTTAAACTTAAACAGAACGGGTTTTGGGCCCTTTACTGTTCCTCGTATATGTTAATGACATAGTTAACAATCTGTATTCTCTACCTTTTTTATTTGCCGATGATAGCTCATTGTTTGAAATAGTCGAGAGTCCAACTACATCTGCAGACCGGCTTAACTCTGATTTGTCTAAAATTTTGTCCTGGTCGAATGCATGGTTAATGGAGCTGAACCCCTCGAAGTCAGAGGAAATATGCTTTTCCGCAAAAAAGACACCTTTAAATCACCCTCCTCTTTTTCTTGGACAGTCCACAATAACACGAGTTACGTCTCATAAACATATTGGAACAGTTCTAACCTCCAATATGTCCTGGAATCGACATATCTGCCAAACAACCGGTAAGGTTTCAAAACTAGTAAACGTCTTTAGTGTTCTTAAGTTTAAATTACCACGTCATGTCTTGGAACTCATCTATAAAACTTTTATACGTCCCTGTCTCGAGTATGCAGATGTAGTCTGGCATGGCTGTACAGCTGATGACTCTCGTCTAATCGAAAGAATTCAATACCATTGTTCACTTATTGTATCAGGGGCCATCAAAGGCTCGTCTTATTCTGCTGTCTGTGAGGAACTTGGTTGGGAAACCCTCTCAAACAGACGCCATATCCATCGATTATGTTTGTTTTCTAAAATCATCCATGGCCAAACACGGCCATACTTACAGGATTTACTTCCTCCAGAAATTTCTTCTGTTACCTCATAGAATCTGAGGAACAAAGCCAACTTAAGATCCCTCAGACATACCACCAATAGATTTAGTAAATCTTTTGTCCCTTATTGTTTAACTCATTGGAATGAACTTACTTCTGAGGTTCGTTCTTTAAGATACTCTCTGTTTCGAAACCATCTTACTAAATTAGTCCGTCCCCTTCGATCTCCCCATTATAACTGTGGTCCCCGCTACTCCGGCGCCCTTCTCGCCCGACTTCGCATCGGCACGTACAACTTAAATTACAGTCTTTTTAAGCGAAGTTTAGCCCCCAGTTCTGCTTGTAGTTGTGGATGCCCATGTGAATCCGTCCTGCATTACATGTTGAATTGTCCCTCTTACACTGACCAAAGGTCAAAACTCTTCAATACTTTTACACAGGAAATAGGCCATCTCATTAATCTCAACAATCTCTCTGATAAAACAAAACTAGCAGTTCTTTTAAAAGGTTCACCTACAATACCCTCCAGTTACAATTTCAAAATCATGCTGATGACACAAAACTTTATAAATGATTCAGGGAGGTTCTAAGTACTTCTACTTGGAATCGCCTTGAATCATTTGTGAATATTACCCTAACATTAATCAAGGGTCGGTACAGTTGTATATATTATGCATCTTCATATTTCAATTACTTTGTGTATTTAATTATTCAGTTACGTTGTTACTATTGTTAATTTGATACGCTTTACCTCAGTCATATCTTATCTTATTTATGTTACGTTTGTTCAGAAATTTGCTTAAGTTTGTTATTGTCTCTGTCTATTCTTATTTAGTTTTTCTGTGGTGCTGTAAAATAAGACTATGTACTTGAGTGTAGCGCCACTATGTCCATGTCCATGTGTATCTTGTCTTCTGAATTTAAAAAAAAAAAATGTTTTAAATACACAAAGAGTAAGAAAGATCCCAAAATTCACAAAATTAGTTATCTTGAATGTATGGCAAAGGCGTGAATAAAGTCCAGTTGGCATATATCTTAGGCATTCCCGTGCCAAGTTTCAGATCATTTGTTTTAATAACTGTACATTTTTTAATGGCTACAAATAGCAAAATTAATCATTTTGAAATAACGTTTGGCAAAAGTCTTAAATTCTTAATGCAGTCCTACGGGACATATGTCTAAGGCATTAATGCACAAAAGTTCAGTCAATTCGATGGACAGACGGCATGTGACTGCGTGCAGTAGCAGACCATGGAACACCTCCTCGTCTGCCCCCTCCTGCCTGACCCTTGCTCCACAGAGGACCTTGAAGCCCTGACCCCAAGAGGAATTGCAGTAGCGGAATATTGGAGAGGGGGCGTGTAGCAGGCAGAAGCGGTGACACGAGAAGAAGAAGAAGTTAATTCGATTGTAATAGGGACTCCATGAATAATAGTGATGTATCACTAATGGAGGTTGTAATAAACCAAACCAAACGCCATGATACAGGAGGCCAAAATATACATTTTGGTCCAAAAATAGCCCCAAACTCAATGAAATCATTTGAAAGGAAATGGAGAAAAACGTCATTGCACTTTCCCACTCTACCTTGGTGCCGAATTTCAGGTCATTTGGCACAAAAATGACAGAGATGGATCGATTTGAAGATTTGGCAGGGGGAGAAGAAGGAGGAAACGGACCATGCAAAAATGGACGGTTCCATATCAACCTTTTGTGCCACCGTGTTTGTGCAAATGGACCAGTCAAACATGGGTATGCCTAAACACCTCACCCGACCTCATCCGACCTCACCCGACCTCATCCGAGTCTAAAATGCGGTGTATACGGGGCAGGGACATTATTTGACGTTCTGGATACGTTAAATATGCAATTATAAATGCAAAACAAGCAGCAAACTTGAAGTATCTACCAGTTTTATAGGTAATGGGAGGTCAAGACGGCCGGCGCAATGAATACACACTACGTGCGTGTATTCGAGGCTGAAAAACACTTTGTGTACAGTTATTGTGTACAGATACTGTGTACAATTATTGTGTACAGTTACTATGAGTGGTTTGTGATGAAAAGGTAATTAGTACCCACCGTCTTATCGTCCTGTCGGACAAAAATAAATAAAAAAGGTATGAAGAACTTCCCCATGTAGACCCCAACAGTGGCATGATCCAATATGGCGGACAGAAATCTTCTATCTTGGAAACGAGCGGAGTAACTTATAAAAACTGATAAATACTTAGAGTTTGCTGCTTGTTTTGCATTCATAATTGCATATTCAACGTATCCAGAACGTCAAATAATGTCTATACCCCGTATACACTGCATTTTAGACTCGGATGAGGTCGGGTGAGGTCGGATGAGGTCGGGTGAGGTGTTTAGGCATACCGGTCAAACATCATCCCACTCCAAGATTGAATTTTTGAAAATACCCCCCTTTATGCAAGAATGGAAACACCCCTTTTCCGAAACATCCGTTGCCGTCATTTACAGGTATAGCGTTATTATTTTAGTATAATCTCAGCAACCATTCAAATGAGGTAATTTGAATGATTGATATTTCGTTTATATCGATAATCCTCTCTTTCTCGGTGAAGGATGGCAAATTTTTCAGGGGTGATTTTTTGTGGTTTCTTTATTCGGCTATAGAAAACAACAGCCAGGGCTACGTCGATGTAGGTTAGACTACGTCTGACCGTTTCCAAAATCATATCCAGTTGCTTGGGTAACTGTTATGTGGCATACAAAGGGTTAGCCCTGGTAACTGAACAATATGCAAACCTTGATACAAGCTTTCACAAAGACTAAAATACGACTAAAATACATATAAACGCGAACACACGTAGAACTCAGCGGATTTTTTAAATTCAAATTAGGTCCTGTTTGGCCTAATTATCATCTTACTATGTCAATCATCAGATCCACTTTTAAATCTAGCTATCTCCATACCAAACATAAGAGATAAAATTTCCGTCTTGTTTTTTTTCAATCGCCCAGCTAGTCATGCCAGCTGTTGACCTAGATTTTGGACGCCAGATGTGTACTATCACATGCCGCATACTATGGTGAAGCAGCGCTATACGTTTTCCTCAATGATTACGTAAAGTAGGTCATGATTTGCATATTGAGCATATCATTATGTAGATCATCACCTAAGGTACATACAGACCAAGAACAAGAAAAAAACATCTATCCCTGCTTGAGTTATCCTCCTCAAAAGTAACAAACAATTAGGCCCATTGCAGTTTAAGGCAAGCCGCAAGGGGGTCCAAACTTACCTCACTTACTCCCTAGCTATCTACCACTCGAAAATCATGACCATAGCACTTGCAAAAAAATCGACCACATGTTTAAAGTTGACCTTTCCTCTTACAACCGCTACACAACTACCAAAAATATCATGAAGATCCATCAAATGTTTCTCGAGTTATGCTCTTGACATACATACAGAACCACCCCACATCTGGCGCAACCGAAAACATAATCTTCTCGGCGATGATAACAAATCATTTTCAAGTGGATTATATCAAACGTGTTAATGAACTCGTGTGGTTATATGCCACAGGTACCCTCATGCCTAATTTCAGGTCATTTGGTTTTAATACCATGGGATAGGAGCACAAATTTATAGTCTTGAAATAGCCAAAAATCGAAAATGTCATCATTTCAAGGTACATGGCCGACGCACCTCCATACCAGATAAAGTCAGTGGGTTTTATTACAACAATCATTTAAGTGTGAATGATGTTCTGGAGGTGTGTGTTCATTGCACCCCTGTACAAAGTTACATGTCATTTCGTTGTAATAACAGGGCACAAGAACTCAAAATTTACATTTTTTCTACAAATGGTAAAAAACCCAATAGAATAATGTAAAGGTCTATGTAAAGGGAATGAGAAAAAAGCACTCTACCTCCATCAGGCAATTTCAAAAAATTAAGAAAAAATGAATTCATTTGAAGATTTGGCAGGAGGAGAAGGAGAAGAAAAAGCACGACAAACTGGAAAGGCCTTATTTGCGAGCAAATACAGCATATTTCAATCCGCCCCCTCCCTTAGCAAAAAAAACAAATGACTAGTGAAAAAGTGGAGCTTCCCAAATTAGAGTCTTATTGGCATAAATACCATTTAACTAACCAAACATCACATACCAAAAATACTGATGATTCGTCGACCTCATATTGAGTTGTTACATGTATCATTAATCATGCAGAAGTAGGTTGCAATAAAAACTTCTTCTGCCAGTTGGATACGGTCTTCGCAACCATTAGATCTGCTTGGAGATTAGTCTGGGAAACGCGTTGTTACGGCTTCAGTTTATTCTGTTGCTTCGCTGGATACAAACCTATTTCGTTGCTTCGTATATTTCTTGAGAGTCACGACTTAGAAACATACTTATGTCATTCTTCATTACTCATGAGAACTGGCTTTGTATCATCCACATCGACGTGTGCACATGACCCAACGTGGACCAGAATCGGTAGTACACCGCTACGATCAGTAGCGCGACGTTATCTGGACACAAGTTTGAATTACAAACTTACCCTCACGAGTGTGAGATCTCGGGTTCCCAACTAGGGCACAGTCACTCCGAGAACAGCAGTCATTGTTGCTTTTGCAGGTTCCCCCAATCCCTGCACAATCCTGCACAAAAAGGTTCCACAACACTTCCAATTGTCTTTTACATCATTTAAACCCTGACATTCTAAAGCGGCAACATAATTACCAGTGGACTAGCCCCCTGCTGATTTGGCCTTTTTGTCTTGCCCAAGTGCTATAATTGAGGTGGAAATGTAATCTAATGTAATCAAATGGGTTTTTTTTAAAGAAACATCTTGTTCAACAAAGCAGTGTTGCATTAGGAGAGTCAATTTCAAATATCATGTGAAGGATCTTCATTGACTAACGAAAAGGGCTAATGGAGAGGAGAGCAACCATATTTTATCATGCAGTGTATTGTATCGCGTATACCTTTAACAGTTTTTATCTTATCTTATCACTAGCCTCATCCAACGGTAGTTGGGGGTCGTGGTGATCAGCCACTATCTGAAAGAAAACCTTACATATATCTAAACACTACAACGATTATAGTAAAACACGAAATCCAAGGAAAGAAACAAAAGAGGATAGTCAAGATTTCTCACCACATCACTCCCGAAGCTATTCTTAAATTGCATCTTCTCCCCGCTCCACCAGTGGGCCTTCTTGACCTCTTCAAGCGCTTCTCCTGCTCCAACATCTTTGAATACAGTAAAACATGTACCAAATTATGTTCAGTAAGTATATGCAGCCATATGTGAGTCCCGTCATGTGAGCTTCCTCTTTTAGATACGCCCACCGATACTTATGTAGGTCACCCATTCTCCGTTAACGTGTGCAATTGCTGTCGCACAAGAATATCCATGTAGCTAATTGTTAAATCGCACATTGTCTTCGACTTTGGTAGTTTAATGTCACCAGTAGATATATGAAATACGAATAGTAACCTTTTTACCGTCATGGCAGGCTATTTGTAGGTCGTAAATATTTTGGCCAAGGGTTTCCGCTGGGACACAAATCAGAACAAGAGTTCCGCGACCTCATATCTCCATGAACAATTCTATTTATGCAAATGACTTGCACATTTACATAATATATGTTTAATCATAAACACCTTTATCTTACTTACACATGTTGCAATATTGACAGTCCTATAATTTTACAATTAGATGGATTTTTTGCATTAATTATGCAAATTAGGAATTCTCTTGCATAATTGGTATCTGTTGATGCTCCACTTTCCATAAACTACATGTTACATGTATTTGAGTCTTATAATGAAAAATACTGCGAATATAGATTTTCCTCATTAGCTATGCAAATCAAGTCCCAATTAGCATAACTCGCACTTCATTGTGTACATCTCTGTCTAAGCTACCCGCATACTAAATATCATGGAAATCCGTCGTTCCTTTGTTCAGTTATTCTCCTTAGAAGATTTTCACAATAACGCCCCAGCCAGCAGTTCCAGAGCAAGCTGCTAGGGTGCCCAAACCCACACCACTTCTTCATTACACCACAAGCTATCAGCCACCCCAAAATCAAGACCATAGCACGTCCAGGTCAAAAGATACAAAAACAGAAGTTCTGCTGCAGTCCCAAGGTCACATACCAGGGGGCCCAAAATCGACCTTCAACTTCGGCTTCACAACAGTTATAACATATATCAGCACACTAGACAGATACTAGTTCTGTACCATCAAATGATTTTTAACCCTATCTAGACAGGACTAATTCCCCCCCCCCCCACATCATATCTTCCAAATTGTATGGCGTATGATCAAATTTGCAGGGGGTGATAAGCATGTAAATATTAATTACTCTCCATAATAAGCCTTGATTACTTGGCGAAGATATATAATGTGTTCGTGGAATTATTTTATCATTTGCTTGTACCAGCACTTATAATTTGGCGGGTTGAAATCTAACTTAAGCGTATCCAATAATTGGTGAAAGGTGATATTTTTTAAGCAGGAAAGCCTCCGATATATATATGTATATACACGATTCCTGTATTTGATTCTTTAACCCATGACAATCGGTGAAGTAACATTTCATCCTTTCTATATCTCCCCTGATATGATAATCCTTAGATTTTTATACTTTCACAAAGCATGATCTACCCTTCCAGTTAGACCTAATGGGCCTGCCCACTGTAGGGAAAATACTAAGTTTAATCAGTACATAGCTCTGTCTTAGGCCAAAAGTTAGTGAATCTGGTCCATATACAAAGTGCCTTTATGGTCTAATAGATACTCTAGAATGTCATTTTGTATTTTTGTGGATATTTGTCACTGGTGTCGTCTTTTTATTGCATGTTTTCACATCAAAGCAAGACATAAACTGGGGCAAAATGGGAGCCGCCACATGTGTTACAACCAGCCAGCCCCCAATGGCGGAGCCCATGGGAGAGTGATTGACAGCAGCATCTGCTGAGGTTTGTCTTAGTTCGTGAAAGTTTGTGGGGATATGAATGGGGCATCTGAGAAGCCTGACGTGGTAGACTGGCCTGGTAGACAGGCCTGGTGGCATGGCATGGTAGACAGGCCAGCTTTTTCCGCGAACCCCAAATTGGTGATGCACACACACGAATTTCGGTGTATACGTATTGGAGACCACCGAAATCATAATTCCAGCCCTATTTCTTATCACATCCATGATTGTGAGTAAGATATTATGTGTTTCCTACAAACTATACTCCAAAATATCGTACCCATTTCTGGCAAAAAATGTGTCTACTGGAGACAGACTGGCTTGTCATTGGCGACTATCATCACTATACAAAACAAGAGTTCGGAGATCTCATATATCCATAAAATTTATTATGCAAGTTACGCCCTGATTTGCATAATTTATATTCAACCATGTTTACTGTCACATAACTTCCAAATGCCACAAATATGAAATTCCAGTTGTTTACCAATATGAAATAACAGTATTTTCTCATTGATTATGCAAATTAGGTCTTCATTTGCATAACTGTTATCAATGTCCCTTTATTTCTCAGTTACATCTGTTGCATTTCTGAACGGTCGTACCATTGAATGGAGTGGGTTTATAACATTGCCCTATTAATCATGCAAATTAGATTCAGATTTGCATGATTAGCATTTCATTATATCAAGTAACACTTAAGCTATCCACATGATAAAAACAAGTATACAGGTTTGGTTGTATATCCCTTTGTGGTTTGACCACTAGCTGTGGGGACCCTGGGGAATACTTGACCCAGTTTCGAAACTAACCAACAGGTGCAAGCTGTTACAGCATGCCTAGAATGAAAATATTTTCCTCACTACTTATGCAAATTAAGTCCCAATTCTCATAATTTGCACTTCATTGTGTGCAACTCTGTCTAAGCTACCTGCATATTGAATAACACGGAAATCTGTCGTTCCTTTGTTAAGTTATTCTCCTTGGAAGATTTTGACAAAAACGCCAATGCAGTTCCAATGTCATGTACCAGGGGGCCCAAAATCGACCTTGACCTCCCAACACATACCCACATACCAAATATCATTAACATCCATCCAGACGTTCTTGAGTTATGCTGACTACAAGCATCCGGACACAAACACACACGCAAACACACACACAAACACGCTCAAAACAATATCTCCATGAAAAAATCTCAATTTTTCATGGAGATGATAAAACAAATCTTGTTTGGTAATGTCACGTACCTCCCTCGTGCAGAAACTTCCAGTCTCGATTCTGAAGTTCATCTTTTACACGGTCACCTCCGTCTTGTCTACGGTTCATCAGCAATGAATCTTTTCTGTGCCTCTTTCGCTTTTCCTCTAGCTTCTCCAGAAGCTTGCTGAGTTCCTCGAGTTCCACCCCATTTTGTTTTCGATACATGGATTCGTACTCTTTCTCTTTCTTTTGATCCTCATTTCCGTCATCATCCCTTTGATTGTAAATGGGCTCGTACTCCGCTTCATCTCTCTTTCGTTCGTACTGCTCCTCATTGTCTTCTTTTTCCTCATCCATCCTCTTAAACACAGGCTCGTACTCATCCTCTTTGAATTTCTTTCGCTCTTCCTCTTCTTCATCTCCCCTTTTGTACATGGGCTCGTACTCCTCCTTGTTTCTCTTTCGCTCCTCTTCTTCGTCGTTGTCTCTCTTGTACATGGGCTCGTATTCCTCCTCTTTGTATCTCTTTCGCTCCTCCTCCTCTTCTTCGTTTCCTCTTTCGTACGTGGGCTCGTACTCCTCCTCTTTGTATCTCTTTCGCTCCTCCTCCTCTTCTTCATCGTTTCCTCTTTTGTACATGGGCTCGTACTCCTCCTCTTTGTATCTCTTTCGCTCCTCCTCCTCTTCTTCATCGTTTTCTCTCTTGTACATGGGCTCGTACTCCTCCTCTTTGTATCTCTTTCGCTCCTCCTCTTCTTCGTCGTTTCCTCTTTTGTACATGGGCTCGTACTCCTCCTCTTTGTATCTCTTTCGCTCCTCCTCTTCTTCGTCGTTTTCTCTCTTGTACATGGGCTCGTACTCCTCCTCTTTGTATCTCTTTCGCTCCTCCTCTTCTTCGTCGTTTCCTCTTTTGTACATGGGCTCGTACTCCTCCTCTTTGTATCTCTTTCGCTCCTCCTCTTCTTCGTCGTTTTCTCTCTTGTACATGGGCTCGTACTCCTCCTCTTTGTATCTCTTTCGCTCCTCCTTCTCTTCATCGTTTCCTTTTTTGTACATGGGCTCGTACTCCTCCTCTTTGTATCTCTTTCGCTCCTCCTCCGCTTCGTCGTTTCCTCTTTTGTACATGGGCTCGTACTCCTCCTCTTTGTATCTCTTTTGCTCCTCCTCTTCTTCGTCGTTTTCTCTCTTGTACATGGGCTCGTACTCCTCCTCTTTGTTTCTCTTTCGCTCCTCCTCCTCTTCTTCGTTTCCTCTTTCGTACGTGGGCTCGTACTCCTCCTCTTTGTATCTCTTTCGCTCCTCCTCTTCTTCGTCGTTTTCTCTCTTGTAAATGGGCTCGTACTCCTCCTTTTTGTATCTCTTTCGCTCCTTCTCCTCTTCGTCGTTTTTTCTCTTGTACATGGGCTCGTACTCCTCCCCTTTGTTTCTCTTTCGCTCCTCCGCCTCTTCATCGTTTCCTTTTTTGTACATGGGCTCGTACTCCTCCTCTTTGTTTCTCTTTCGCTCCTCCTCCTCTTCATCGTTTTCTCTTTTGTACTCCTCCTCTTTGTATCTCTTTCGCTCCTTCTCCTCTTCGTCGTTTTCTCTCTTGTACATGGGCTCGTACTCCTCTTTGTTTCTCTTTCGCTCCTCCTCCTCTTCATCGTTTTCTCTTTTGTACTCCTCCTCTTTGTATTTCTTTCGCTCCTCCTCTTCTTCGTCGGTTTCTCTCTTGTACATGGGCTCGTACTCCTCTTTGTTTCTCTTTCGCTCCTCCTCCTCTTCTTCGTCGGTTTCTCTCTTGTACATGGGCTCGTACTCCTTCTCTTTGTTTCTCTTTCGCTCCTCCTCTTCATCGTTTTCTCTCTTGTACATGGGCTCGTACTCCTCCTCTTTGTTTCTCTTTCGCTCCTCCTCTTCATCGTTTTCTCTTTTGTACATGGGCTCGTACTCCTCCTCTTTGTATCTCTTACGGTCCTCCTCCTCTTCATCGTTTCCTTTTTTGTACATGGGCTCGTACTTCTCCTCTTTGTTTGTCTTGGGCTCTTCCTCCCCTTCATGTCCCCTTTTGTGCATGTAATTGTATTCCTTCTCTTTTCGCTCCTTGTTTTCACTATCATCGTCTCCCTTCTTGTATAGGAGCTCGTATTCCTTTTCATGGTAGGATTTTCTTTGCCTTCCATCAACATCACCAACTTGCACCTTATCCTCATCGCGTTTTCCCCTTTCTTCCTCACCATTACGTTTGTCGTCCTCGTGTTGATTGATAACCTGTAGAATATACAAAAGCCAAAATCCCTTCATCAAAAACATAAAAACAGTAACGTTATTCATATCAGCTCTCTAAAAGTTGCAAGGTCTAGTTGCATTACACATTGATTTTTTTGTCTTGAATAGGTTTGACTCAAATAGTTTCTTCGGAGTACTTTGGTTCTTGAGCTAGCACCTGTTTTGACTAAATGTAGCTACTACGCCATTACATTGTGTTATGGTGTTCTTTAAATCTATTTAACTTATTTGATTGATGTTTATGTTTGTCTCTATTAAGTTGCCTTGGAAAAGTGTTTATTTTGTGTTGATTACTGTGCCTGTGCCATGCGTGTCTGTACTTATTTTTGTTTGAACATTTTTAGTAAAAAGAAACATTTGATTTTAGAACAGCACGGGATTTTGGTCAACATATTCCAAAGAATGAAGAAGGAACTGAAGAAAGGAAGGACGGATTCCCATCATCTTAGGCATGCAGGTAGCTCAGGCAAAGATGGAAACAATTAGATACATATTGTGCGAATAACTACTTGATTTGCATAGCTAATCAAAAAATTATAAACTCATTTAATTCAGAGAACTGGACTCCAATAAATGTAACACGTGTAATCTATAGTAAATGTAGGTGGAACATATACAGATACCAAACATGCAAATAGGGGTATCTTTATACTTGTGACATTTGTCTTAGTTAAAGGTGAACATCACCGTGCATAAATTATGTAAATGTGAACGTCATTTGCATAAAATCTACAAATGCTCAAGATATTTCATGGAGGTATGAGGTCGGTGAACTCTAGCTAATATTATGATCATTAAATGTTCGTTTCTTATAAAGACTGAGTAAAGACAGGGGTTATTTGTCTCCCCAAAACAAAACTCATATATTTTACATACATTACATTATATCAAGAAACCTCATATATTTTACGTAAGTACGTAAATCTGCGAGAACTTGTTTGGTTTTTGACATTACAAAGTTGGTCGGTTTATGTAATGTTAACAAATTTCGCAGGCAGGTGTTTGCTGTACACCCATTCTCCGTTAACGTGTGCAATTGCTGTCGCACAAAAATATAATAGCTAATTGTTAAATCCCACAGTCTTCAACTTTGGTAGTTTAATGTCATGGCAGGCTATTTTTAGGTCGTAAAGGGCATTATTTTGGTTTGTAACCGTCAAAAAAGACCTGTCGCAAATCCCAAATAGCACAATAGGCACTGCAATTACGAATAAAATTTTATCGGTGATTTATACCTACCGGTGAAGTCAACATGAAACAAGCAGGGGAGTTTGTCCAGGTGGACCATATCTCAAGCCCAGGTGCCATTTATGCCTGTCGGAAGTTTTTAACTTTGACTTACGTTACGAAGACGAATGAATAAGAATCTGTCACAAAAGAGTGATTGGCCCGAATTCCTTATGTGTTTTAATCAGTCACGGTATGTAGTATACTATAAAAAAACACTACACTACTCTCAAACAGCACTGCGAACTATTGTCGGATGAATTACAGCTTTATTAGAGCTTGACGCGTTTCGCCATTTTTTTCATTAAGCTTACGTTACCATTATTACTGCTCGAAAGTAGCCTAAACTTGCCTTTTACAAGGGAGGGCATAATCAGATGAGTATTTACCTGCCTCTAATTCATTCAGCAACCTGACCGTTTATTTTTTTCACCAAGTGATTGTCAACATTGACTTACGTTACCCCTTGACTTACGTTACCATTACGGTACGCGTCATCGTAGATGCAGCGTTTAATAAGATAATCAGGATTGCAAGTCAGAGGGTGTGTCAAGGGTCAGCCTCGTTCTGTGTAGCGCCTCTGCGGCCAAGTTCTGATGCTGTTCTTACCATGAAAAACGTCAACAGATGGCACGTACATGTGCACAGGAAACCATCTCATATCTAGGAAGCCGAGTTTGTAAAATTTTCCATCTAAATTTCAAAGATGATACTTGTAAGCTTTCATAGAACGAGGGGTTAACTCACATGGGTAATAGATTGGTTCAAATACACTTGTTTCCTAGAGGAATCCAAATAACTTAAGCACATGACATTGGTAACGTATTACTAAGTCAACATCAACACGTTGACTTACGTTACCATAGTTATGAAGAATATTTAGCTTAATTGGAACAAGCAGAGGTAGACCGCATGCCTAGCACCGCTTATATACATAAATGAATCGTTACAACTCCTGTGTACTAAATATCAAAAGTTTTTGATGTACGTTAATAAAGTATTGACTTACGTTACCATTTTAATACATCGTCTCTAGGTTACGTATATATAGTTTCATTCCAACTATTTTCACTATTGATTCTACAGTTCTTCTTCCGGGGATAAAACGAAGTAGATGTTGCAATTATTTTTTGTACACCAGAAAAGATGGTGTTGTGTGTTTGATTTGTTAAAAATGTATCCAACTCAATCGGAACAAAATTAGGTGATTTCTCTCAAACAGCAGGTAGAACTATCAAATGCTATCCACTAATAGGCACGCCAGGGGTTTCCGCTTGGACACAAAGCAGAAAAACGGTTTGTACTCATGAATCAGGCGTGTAGAAGACGTCACCAGTGGGTTGACACGCTTTTTTTTATATCACTAAAACATAAGTAACATCACAGCGTTAAACGGTCAATATCTCAAAAAAGGGAAAGTCCTAGCACCTAACAAAACTTGTTTGGTATAGTGAACAATAGTAGTTATATGTAAGGCACATTACGTAAGCTTTATGAAGAACTTTATTTTTTGACATTTTCAAACCCCAATTGCACACGTTAACGGAGAATGGGTGTGTAGCTTTGTGGGTAATTGGCGTCTGGAATTTTTTTATTTTCTAATTTTTTTATTTAATCTTTATTCAACGGAATAAAAGAACATAAACAAAGACATCTGTATAATATGCTAACATAAGAGTACACACACACACACACATGCTAGCATTTGAATACATTTTGAAGTTCGCCCCATTTTCTATAATGACTACTTAACTTGTTCCTTTTTCGTGCGATGGTTTCTTCTAGACACTTGAAATTATTAACAAATGAGATAAATCTATACAACGAAATGATACACGACTCACGATTTTTAAAAATATATACCTTACCCAGAAGAATAATAAGGTTGCACAGTATCGGCACAGATTCAGAGTGATCCCCCAACAAAATATTCATTGGATTATTGACATAGAGATAAAGCCCTGTTGTTTTGTTTAACCATCTTTGTACGCTCCGCCAAAACTCAACCACCTTTCCACAGTCATAGAAAAGGTGTTTTGTTGTTTCTTCCTCTTTTTTTACAAAGGGCACATAATGGAGAATCTTTCACTTTCCAGATGTGTAATAATCTATTTGTCGCTAAAAATATGTGTACTAATTTGAATTGAAAGATTCTGGTCGGGGGATCGATTGTTAGTTTATCTATGAGGAGAAAAACTTCCTTCCAAGGTACAATGTCGTTCAGTTGGTCTTCCCAGTAAGTCATTATGTTCCTAGGGTGATCAATCAAATCGTTCTTTTCTAAAAAGAACTTTTAAATTTTTCTGTTGATTTTGACACCTCTTATCCACTCATAATTTTGTAACATAGGTCTGCATACTTGTACATCGCTACAATTCCTTACATTGCAACATTTCAATCGACGGTACTGGGGGACAGCTGATATCAATCTTTTATAAACAAACTCGGAAACAGTTACATTAAATTTCAATCTTAATTCTGTGTAAGACAGCACTTTTCCTTCTGCATCTAAAATATCATGTACAAACAGAATACCCTGATCCAGCATATCCCTCCATAATAATGGTTTATCATCAATCTTAAAATGACAACTATACCATAGAACATGGGACTGCGAACCATTCTCAGGAGGGTTAAACTGGAATGATAGCCACGATGACAATACATATAAGAAAAATACACTTACACTAGGGAGCTCATGCTTCAGGAACGTGACAATTTTCACTTTGTCATCACCGACTTGCATAAATGGAAACAAACCCTTCCTGAATACAACATGGGTGTTTGATAGAAGTTTTGAACAAAACCAGAGTGTGTTATGATAAAGCTTAGGAATCCAGGAAGCTTTCAAGGAAGCATTAAAAGCGTCTGGAATTTGCGATAACAGGAAATTGACCTCAAGGACGGACAACACCAAAGGGATACAGGCAGTGGAGGCCGTCCAGCGGAGGGCCGTCCGAGTGACTCTGAATGACTACCGGCGGACTAGCAGCGTGACACAAATGCTCAATGACCTGCAGTGACCCCTTCTCTTCGAAAGGAGGAGGAAGGCCCGCCCCACCTTTCTCTACAAACTAGTCAACAACCACATCAATATAAACACTGACAGTCTACTGAAGCCAGCTCAGGGGCGCACCTGGGGGAGCCATACTCTCAAATCTCAAACAACCAACGTTAAAAAAGATACATTCAAATATTCATTCCTCCCCCGCACTATCCCCCAGTGGAACGCCCTGCCTGGCGCGGTTGTTACGGCTCCCACCGTTGAGTCATTCCGGTGTGTCTGTCTGTGTGTCTGTCTGCCTGCCTGTATGTGTGTTTTTACCGGATTTTGTAGCATAATTAAAATCCCTCTGGATGGATTATGATGATATTTCTTAAGAAGACGAGGGCCAAGGTCGATTTTGGCCCCCCTGGTATATGACCTGGGTACTGCAGCAGAACTTCCGTTTGTTGTCTCTTTTGTCCTGGACGTGCCATGGCCTTTTTTGTGGCAAATAGCTTGTGATGGAAGGAAGAAGTGGTGTAGGGCCCCCTAGCAGCTTGCTCTCGAACTGCAGGGGCGATTTTTTCAAACTCTTTCAAGTAGAACAACCTCATATCTGCATAAACCACTCTGATTATGCAAATGACTCACATTAACACCACTTCTGCCTTCCTTCCTTCCTTCCTTACTTCGTCCTTGCTTTGGTCCTGATTTTATGGTGGCAGATTGTGATAATCAAAAAAAAAATCAAGCAAAATTTCGACAAAAGCATGTCCAGGTCAAACGATAAGAAAAAACTGCTGCTGCAGTAACAGGGCCACACACCAGGGGACCCAAAATCGACTTTGTCCTTCGTCTTCTCCGCACCTACTCAATACCAAATATCCAACACAATACACCAAGAGGTTTAAGCTAACTACAAAAGTCCGGAAACACAGACACACTGACACGCAGACACGGATCTCCATGATAATCAGTATGCAAGAAGCTTGCATAGAGATGTACACACTGAAAGTAAGTTGTTGTTTAATTCGCATAATCAATAAGGAAAATCTATATTTGTTGTGATTTACATAATAGGACTTAAAGGCATCCAGAGCATTTTATGACTCTTGAAACTTGAGTAAAAAAAAGTCAAATTTCTAGTCATTCCTACACATAGTAAGTTTCAATAACACTATACCATTACATATCGACATTAAAGGAGCAAATATACGATGTCGTTGTGTGGTGAAAACTGATAGAAAATCCAAGCCCTAATAGACTGATCCTGACTGTCCATCACAATTAGCGGATCGACCAATGACAGAGTGACTGCATGTCCGTCAAATATTTGCATTTTTATGTTTTAATTTTGCATTTCTACGTTTTGACGGAGGTGGGCGGGGCTATGGTATCGGTCTTTTTACAGTAGGCGAGTGAAACTAAAAGATCACCATGTAGCTTATGTTTGTGCCGCTTTTGAGCACTTTTGATAAGAAATCCGTACGCAAATGTGGTAAACAGTGGCATTAAATGTCATTTTCATAAAGATTACAGCAACTAGAATATTTCCAGTTTTCAATCCTCATTAAATGCTCTGGGTGCCTTTAAGAACATGTGACATATGTGATTTATGGTAGGAGAAACGCCACTTCACTCCACTTCTAGTGGTGATGACGGTGAAGGTGCTCAGAAACAAAACAAAAAACGGGTTTCAAAAGAGCAGACATTTTTCATCCATCCGTCGTGGGATGTAACGTTGGGTAACATAAATTCGCCATTTTCCCGATAATGGTTGACTGAAATCAATCTAGCAGAACAATAAACCATCCTTTTTTCTATTATTCTGTCAGTATCATGTACTATCTTTGCACTAATCATATATATAGTAGATTTTGTCTCTAGTCGTGCTGACACCATAATATTTCAACTTGAAACTACCGTCCGCCGCACGCACAATGACGGTGTTGTCGGACAGGTGTGAACATTATTTCGGGAGAGAAGATTCGTCTTGAATATCTTACCGCTAATTACATTTTATACAGCAGCTATTCGTTCCATCCTTGGCTTGAGGAGAGTGCTATGGATATAGACGTGTCCAAGTAAAAAAATACACGAAAAAACGGCCGTATCGCACACATCAGGCCTTCGGAAACAAGCCGTGTGTTGAGTCGGTAGAACATTCCTCAAAGTCGACCCCCACCGTCATGGAAATTTGTACATTATTCATCGGGGCGTTAGCTGGATGCCGTAGAAATGGTATAACTACTATGTCCATGTGTTTCTGCTTTTGCTAAGAGCAAACTTTGAGGAAAATATCGCCATCAGTCCACTATCACACACAACATTTAGACAAAAAAGTGTTCCTCGCAAACGTTTGTCGTCTGCCGAATAGCAGGATTCTGGGTAACGAGTATGGCGGCGGGAAAATTCACCGTAGTGCCGTAGCCATTGGTTGCAGCAAAAAAGAGGCGTTTTGATGATTAATCACACTTAGAGTCCAGTTGTAGGTTAGCAAAAGAGATTCTAATAAGATGTATTGTAAATAATTGTGTTGAGCAGGAAGCGGATGTGACATTTGTCTTATAAACCAGCGAACAACTATGTAGTATAATTCTCCCACGAAGCCCTCAGACTGTGACAATAAGGGACGGAGAGTTTTTGACGTAGCCAACTTCTAACGCATGGTTATCGAAGCTTTTCAGACAGTGTTCTCAATACGTTAGTCTGTCACGTTTGCTTTTCTAGCGGTATTACTGATGTTGCATCTAGCACATATCCCTAAATACCCCGTTTTCGAAAAATCGCGAATTTAAGTACCCCGCGAATTTATGTTACCCAACGTTAATTACGTGGATCGTGTTTTGTTCCCACTTCAGGTTAACTCCTATAGACCCCACTGTTGCAGTATTCATACTCTGGGAGCATGTTACTGGGAGCATGTTAGTGAGGACAGAAGTCCTCATGCGAGGGATAACAATGCGGTGAATGCCGCCTGTCATCGGCTCATCAAATTGTTCAACCTGTACTGTCGAGATGAGCGAAATAAAAGTCAAATGGAAGTTCACATTTTTCCTCCATTCGTCGTCTCTCCTTAGCTTCATATAATGTACCAGATTCGCATGACGCGTGAAGTGTGGGAGAAGATAGAGAGTGTAGGAAATATGTTTATGTGGATGTGTGTGTGGAGGGGGGTTGGGGGGTTGGGGGGGTGCATCACTGCTTCTTGTGCACGACAAGTAAATGAAGGATTGCCGTTCAGACAATGCATGATTATCTTTATAAAAAGAAACACACTGCAATACAGCAAGATGACAATCCCCTTGCGAGATTAGTTGTTACAGTCTGTTTTAAACATCCGAGCAGTATACCATGTATGCTGTCATGGCCTTTGTGCTCTGACCGGCTGCCGATGGCGAGAAAACAGCATGAGCCTTGCGGAGGCTTCAATGCTTATCCGATAATGACCTTGAGCCATACGGCAACCACCAGGCAACTGCATTTCGCCGGGCCATTAAGATTCTCCAGACGGACGGTCGTAGTTTTTGGTTTTTAGATATACTGACTAATGATTTACACAATTGATTACTAATTATGCAAATCAGTATCTAATATGTAACATTGAACGTTACGTGTAATTGAACATTGTCAGATATAGATTATGTAAATTTCGACCTCATTTGAATAATTGGCGAGAAACTGCAAAATAGCTTTTTTGTTAAGATAAGACTGTCATACTTTGGACTGCTATTTGGGAGGAGAAGATGATCAACTGATATATTTTCTGCAAATGAGGACCTTATTTGCATAATTAATGAGAAATGCTCATAATACATCAGTCACAAAATTTAAAATCATTTGGCGAAGGTATAAGGTCATGGAACCCTAGTTCAGAGAGAGATTAATACTCGTAGATCGATTATGTACTCGTTTATATGATAAATGAGAACTCCCGGCAATGCGTCATTGGTAAATGCGTTTATACTTGTGACACTTGTCACGTAGGTTACTGTTGAACTTGAATCATACAAAAGGATAACATACTTTCTATAATTAACAACACAAGTATATGTGGTCGCGGAAAGCTAGTATTATGTTACGAAAGGGACGACTGTCCTATTGGGAAATGCAGCGATTGCTTATGCTTAATGATAAAAATGGCATGCTCACGACATATCTAACTCAAGCAACAGGCCATGCTGAATCTAAGACATGCGTACAGCGCAGGTATCAGGAGGTCCAGGCTATGCAAATTAGAATTCATTTTAAAGCAGGATTTATGTCTCTTTTCTACTGGTTCTGTCCCGCCAGTAAGGATATGTTGTGGTTGCCATTGATGTCTGTGAGGCGCTTGGTTGGTTGATATGGAGTTTTAGGGCTATGTCTGCTTCTCATCATCATTTTTTCGGGTCTGTCGCCAAGACTAAATTTACTTTAATCTGTTCTGAAACCTCCCGGTAGGATTATTCTTGACCCACGCTGCGTGGCATCTTTGTAATCCATTTTTCATCCTGTAAAAAGCCGGGTTTTGTAACTGTAGTGGTATCTATAAGATCGCATCTAGTCTCATTAGCTTGAGTACAATCCTTTTTGAAATATTTCAAAAATATTTTATTCGGTTTAACTAACGTTATCATTTTTATGTACACTTAGTCGTAGACCAGCGAGTATGAGACAAACAATGGCTTGTGGTTTTGCACACATTTCGATTTTTAAAGTATTCACCCTTCTCGTCTACGCCTTATACAACCAAGCTATATAAACTTCTACGATTCCTAGATTTTAAAAAATTCCTGTTCGATCCAAATTAGAAAATCCTCTTTATATGACTGAATTGTTTGTTCAGCCAGCATTTTGTTACCTGGTGCTTCATACATTTTCCACAACCTGTCAATTCTCTGGGAGATGTTGGCAACGATAGCGATGTCTTAACATGGTAGTCGACATCTATCAATCAGCATGATAATCATCAAATTCCTCCTTGAACAAGAATGTAGATATGGCATGTGCTTAATAGCATGTTAAACGTCTAGTACATCAGAAAAAATGTTAATGTTGTTTTAAAATCGTTTGATGTTCTGATTGCTAACATTCATAACAGCCTCCATACTTATGGTGACGTGTGCAGTTTGTCTAGCCCTTCAAAAGGGCATCAAAATAACAGAAATCTTGCTGTTGCGTGTCCCTACCTTGGGCAGCCTTTCAAGGAGTTCGCTAAGCTCTCGTAGGGCCGCCATATCTTCCTCCCGCACCGACTCCTTCATCGTTCGTTCAACGGGAACACTGTGCCCATCGACGTAGAGAAAAAGAGCGCCGACCACAAACATTATGGCGATCCGCATAATGCTGGGATCTCCTCATCGGTTGTACCACGTAGAACAAGATGTGGGTGTTTACGCCCAGCTCAAAACCTCGCACTGTTCAGAAACAAGATGCCCGTGAAGAAGGTGGCTCCGATGTAATCTACATACTCGTAATGCTACCAACATAAATATGGAATGGTGAAACCATGGCAACGCAAAATTGTTATGGGACTGAGGTGTGAATTCGGTGGAATGCCATGGGAGAATCAATCCCGAGGCATGCATTATTATCTGATAGGCTTGGATATTGAATGAAAATAGGCTTCTAGTACGTGATTTGGCTTGTGAGGAGATTAGAAAGCTGTGAAAATGAATTTGCTTAACATATGTTTGTAATGATGCAACTTGCACAGAGAACACAAATCGAAGCTAATTCAATCAACGCTCACTACGGTATGGATTTAAGGTCACTGTATCTTCCGAGAAGGATTAATTCAACAGTGATGCATACATACAAACCTGTTAGTACCTTACATGATTTAGAAAGCTAATATGGCTAAAAAGATAATGAAATTTTAAATAAATATGGGGTTTATAGCTCAGAGATTTCCACTCCTGATTACGTGACAGGATATTCCTATTGCGCCACTCCCTCCTACGCATTCCGTGACCAACTCTCACTTATTGTGCAGTACCCCACAGGGGCCAGTGGGATCGTGGGCAGTCAGAACCATTACCGACGCCTACAATATTCACAACAATGTCCCAAAGGAAAAGAGATCTCTGACCTCTGCCTATAAGTCGTCAGCTTGTTGTGTAAAATACAATATTGCAGAAGGATCGGAAGACATTATCCTTTGTGAGAACGTGCTTCGCATAAGTCGAAACAGGCGTGGTCGACAACTATGATTTCAAATTATCCAAATATGCCAATTATTATGGTGATGATGAGTTCAATCTTCGTCCTTCATATCCCTGTGGTCTGTCAAAAGTCGATACAGGAATTATTGTTGCGGGGTGGCACATTCACATATCAAATAAATACTTTTGTATGAGAAAAATACATTTCATACAGATGGTTATGTAATCTTTGTCGGTCGCCACAGACTCACGTACTATGATTGCACAATTTCATATTTGATTATGGTAAACATCGGGCCAGCGAGTAATAACAATAATCAGCTGTTTACACTAGGTCTTCCTGCCGATGGAAACCCTCAGTAATGTATCATGATATGATGATGTGTCCTTCTGTGCTGTGTTGCTATTCACATAATGAGTGTACAATCGGTACCATGGTAATTGCTATATGATCATACAGGCTAAAACATTTAAACGGATAACAAGAGTCCCTGCACAGGGTCTGCATTCATCATTAATCATCAGCAGGTGCTCTCAACTATCTGCGGGTAACGTTATGCAAAGGTTATTGACATTCTGTGATAAGGAACGCAAATGCACTGCATGGACGATTACCTGCAACTCTCATGTTGGTTGCAAGCTTTCAAAGATAGATCTAGAAGACTCAATTCGTAATTTAGCACGCGTAATGTATCACCCTTTATGGCCCCAAATGCCTAAACGGGGAAACCATATGAAGCTAAACAATAGAGAACTGGTGAACTCGACTATTTCCACATTCAATAATCGGACAAAATCAGCATGAAATCGCTAGGGCCTGATTATTCATTGATTCTGTGAAGACAGACGCACTCTCTGGGGGCGCTTGTATAAACCTGGATAATGGTGGAACTGCTCACGATGTCCGATTCTGTTAAATTTCACAAAATCAGTATTATGTGAGAATATCCAGTATTCGGCCATGATTTTTCAAATCTGCATTGGCACGTACCTGGGATTGTTCGTTTCAGCGAGATTTCAACCATATGAGTAAATGAATCACCGCTACATTGACACAAGGGAACCGTTACCGCTGTTCTTTATTCTCACAGTGCACAATTAGAGCGCAGGAATATTGTGAAGGTTTAGTCATCAATCACATCCGATCCGCACATGCTACTCTGATAGACTGTTTAACATATTCTTCTATCACTGTACACTACTCGTGTCAAGGGCGGTGTTGATCTGTAATGCGCTGTAAAGCTTTCGATGGCGAGGAGGTCTTTTATACAGATGGAATCAACGTGCATCTGGCTGCAGTACCTTAAATGCCCGCTAGGAGGCCCATTATCGAACTTGACCTTCCTCGTTGACACCCCTACCCATCCAGTAAATATCATGCACAAGCTTCAACAGCTCCTCGAGTTGTGCTGTCTACATACAAACCCACACACATACAAAGCCCGCTGCAGTGCTATTGGAAAGCGCCAGATAAACTATTTTCGAACTTGACCTCTGTTCCCACAACGGCTTCTCACCGACCAAAAATCATCCAAAAGATCCATCAACGTTTCCGTCATTTTTTTTTTTGCCTACATACAAACACACAAACATGCAAAGTCTGCTGCAGTACTGTTGGAAAACGCCAGGTGAACGATTTTCGAACTTGACCTTCCTTTGCACAACGACTACGCACCTACAACCACTACACACCTAAAATCATTAAGGTCCATCAAAGGTTTCTCGAGTTATGATCTTGACATACATACAGACCCACCCCACAGCTGGCGTAACCGAAAACATTATCTTCTCGCCGAAGATAACAAACCCATCTCATCCTATATTTCTAACATCACAGAGAGACGAAAAGAGTAGTTTTAGAACGACCATGTATTAGAGTAGTTTTAGAACCGTTGTTAGATTAGTATTAACAGTCCTGCCAGTGTCATTATTCGCATTTTACCACGAATTTTGTATCTGTATGTCTGTATTCAATCCTGTAGGGCATGAATGTAGAATAAAGTTATTATTGTTATTATTATTGTTATTATTATCATTGTAATGAAGCATAATAAAATGTTGTAGAAATACTTGTATTGTAACCCATGGCCATGTATCAGAAATGTGACTTACACTGCAATGCCAAAGTGCTGTTATGATATGGTTTACGTGCAATTTGTTTTACGAAATTCATGCATAGCCCTGTACAGAAGTTTTCACTTACAGCTTTTGTATGAAAATCGGGCAAGTCTGGTAGTTGCTGTGACCAAGACTTTAACCTCTTTGCTGTGACTTATATATGCTTTATGTTTTAATATGTAGGGTGCATAATTTGCTAGAAGTGCTTGCCATTTTCTCATCGAATAAAGAGTCCGGTCAAAAGTAAAAGGATTGCAGGAATCCCGTTATTTAAATTCCTAGGATCATTTCTGTTATTACTGTAAAGTTTACTGTGAACGATCACAAAGCACACGATTTGGGGTCGAAATCCGGATACATGATATCCTGCGGATTTAGGTGAAGTAGGGTTGAATACCTTCTATCGAGAAGGCTAAATGACCCTATATCCTACTTAGGCAGCGTTTTGCGTTACATTAAGGTGGATGTTGTGGCTTCACGCCGCTGGGCGTGAAGGCCGGAACTTAGGGCAAGGTTTACACGCAGTAGATGCACATTGGACGTGTCCATTTGAAGTTACTTTAAGTGGATTGCGGTACTTGCGCGGGGCGTGAAGCCCAGAATTTGCAACCTGGCACAGTGAGCGCACAGGGTGTGCGGTAAGAAATCCACGTGGTAACGACATGCACGTGGGTCGTGTCCATTAGACGTTACCTAAAGGTGGATTGGGTCTTCGCGCGGGGCGGGAAGTCCTGAATTTGCAACATGGCACAGTGAGCGCACAGAGTGGGCGGATTTTCATTCAGTCGTGGGACTGAGCTCTAACGTTGAACGTGTACACTGGACGTCATGACAAAGTGTTTGCCGGGGTGTCATAAATATCTTTTGATTTTAGGCATGTCGGGTATGCAGGGCAAAACAGACCAGGCCTGGCACTCCCGCAGTGCAGAAACTTTGTGTAGCAATGCACATATATATACACATCGCGGAGGTGGGAACAAAGCTCGATAACAATGAGGCTTAGTTGGCACCAAAGTCGATGACGTAGAGAGGGCCCACGGTGAACGTGAGAGCGCTATTTGGGTCAAGGCTCGAGCTCGAGGCAGATGCGAACTGGCAAGGGCGATGGTTGTGCACTTCTACAAGCCCATAGGGTCAATACGTCGTGGAGTGAGCAGATAGCCGTGACGGAGCATTAGTGCAGATGACGTTACTTGGTTGGGAGTGCATTAATGAGACCGTGCTGTTTCCCTGCCTCTGTAGGGCGCTGCAGCACTGGCGAGACAGACACGAGATGCGGGAGGGTAACTTCTGAACCGGAGTTGGGCGGTGGACGACACCGTCCACTATTCGGCGAGACCGGAGGTAGCCTTCAACCCATATCGTGCGCTTTGCCCTAGTGGAGGAGCTGGTGACCCAGGCGCAGAAGTAGGGACACGCCATAACTTATGCGGGATGATCCGATGATTGCGCAGTGTGGATAGTAAACTTGGATGTGTCTTAAAAGTCCAGAGCTATCTTTCTAATCCCGTTCTAATCACCCCTCCTACCCATACAGAAGGGTCGGCCCCAACCATGGGCAATAGGGTACGGTATTTATGTTGGGAACCCGCCGCATTACATGTTTTCGCTCACATATGCTCCCGACGACGGTTTCTCCCGTCATCCTTTGCGTCGCTCACTCCGAAATGCCCCCCCCCCCCAATTAGGTTTCTCCCATCGTACTTTGCGCTAACGCCCTCTACTTTTAAATAATCAACCACTACACACCTACAACCACTACACACCTAACATCATTAAGGTCCATCAAAGGTTTCTCGAGTTATGATCTTGACATACATACAGACCCACCCCACAGCTGGCGTAACCGCCGAACATTGCCGAAAACCGCCGAACACTGTTCGGCTCCGCCGAACACCGAACCCTGTTCGGCTCTCCGAACCCCACGCTCGTGCCTTCGGCATTACTTCGGGTTTTGCTCGTCACGATCGGAACTTCGGCTGCTATATTCAAGGACAATACCTTTGCCTACTGCCTGTGCCCCAACCGCGCTCTCCGGTGATGCGGATGTCTCCGAATGAAAAGGCCACAGTGATAAGGTGCGCACGCCTTATGACCAATCATAGCGCAGTGTGAATAGTTAACTATTGTAAAACAATGAAGCCACAAAAGTAGTACCGACTTATATTCAATGATACCACCATCTTCGACTGAAATCGTCTAAATTCGCTGATCTATTGCAGGATTAAGGGAAAACATTCTTTAAAATTTGTTTGTTACTTATTTCTGCCCGCTGCCATATTACAAAAACGTACATAACTTAATTAGAATAATATTGTACATGTATACGTGGAGACCCTCTTATCGTATTCCTGCACGTTAAAATCTACATGTGTCTCATATGAATGCATTAATTTACTTAGATTCAGTGACAATAAACAACAAACCTTAAGCAATATATGGCTTTTATGAACATGGCTTCAAACATAATTCAACATGCCCATAAAGTGTTACTTATTTTCATTTACACCTCATTTGACCGAATTTTCTTATTGTGCAATAATCTACAAATACGTCAGTGTGACAAATGATTTCAATTCAAATATAACATTGAACAACACAGACGTCTGTTTACTTCACTATTTGTTCCCTTAGTAACGTTACAGGTGTACAAATTGTTTTCTATCTCAAGTGCCTGATGATACTATACAATTTACGGGCATCTAACAATTGTTGTTTACATAGCCCCACGTTTTCACCTTGTGGCATTTAGAGATACAATTCTTAGCTATGAAAATTTATCCAATCCAGTTGCAATGAGTTGCAAACATATTTTCAGTTTCCTTTGCTCTACTAGAAATATGCAAGAAGAGTGTTTATGTCAGAAATACTTTCGTATAAATAACGAAGTCAGGTGTTCGAGTAAACTTTTACAAAATGTCGCCCGTAAGTTCACAATCCATTGGTGTAGATGTCCGTGCATAAAGTATAATATCTTTTTTAAACTGCATCTTTGATGCATTTCTTGAGAATTTTTGGCGACGACTCAGGGGCGAGCCTAATGGTATAGTATCGTGTGCAGTTTGCAAGAATTCTAGGAATTGTACTGGAATGTGCCAACAGGAATTTTCAGTCCATAGGAATGTTTGAAATGTACAAAGTATAGAAAGTGGATCGTGCATGAGGGCATTCACCCTTGAAAGCCACATGTGTCAGCCAGATGTGTCAGCCTTATGTATACTTCACCAATTTAAGACCTCAGATCTACAGTAATATTGTTCTTTTGTAAAACAATGTGTGGCTGTTACATTTCTTTCAGATATGTTAATGCTGGTCCTTACAACTATAACATGTTCTTCTTCTACGAACGGGTCATGACTGCATCAAGTTTGTACTGATCAAAATTGTGCACACGCTGCTTCAAATTACCTATACATCAGAATAGTTAGAGGGCATTTAACCAATTCATGACATCACGAACATGTCCAAGCCATATACAGTGTACCACACGTAGACAGAGAATACTTGAAACCAAGAACAGCATCTGGAACGATGTCAAAACGGAAATCATATTCAGATCGATAAAATGAAACATTTCACTGCTACAAGAAAATTTAGCAAGCCAGTTAGAAAAATTCACACAAGACTAGATAGCATTCTGGCATTGCATTAGGAATCCAGGTATTCCTGGCATTACAGCGGGACTCCAATTCCTGGCATTCATTTGGGCCTCGAATTCCTGGCATTCCAGGAATTCCTAAGCTAACATCCCTGAGGACAGTTCTGGCCATTCACGTTCTTGAGATCTACCTGTTAATTGTATAGGGCAGGAAACATAAGTGTACAAAGGATGTTGTTGCATTGTGTGTACTTTGTTGGTAAGTGGACTATGATGTTAGAATTTGTAATAGTAGAACATGATGATGTTGATGTAAACAGCAGTCCTATCAGAGTAGAGTTGTCATTGAAGTGTATGGTGGGAATCCAATCAGTGGGCAACGAGTGTTTTTTAGTTGTCAGGCTGTGATGAAATTGATATTCTGGTGGTAGGGTGTGTATGGTAGAATGTAGTTGTCGTTGCCTCTGTGTGTGTGTGTGTGTGTGTGTGTGTGTGTGTGTGTGTGTGTGTGTGTGTGTGTGTGTGTGTGTGTGTGTGCGCGCGCGCGCGCGCGCGTATGTGTGTACGTATTTGTCCAGCTGAACAGGTCATCAACCCTTTTCGTTAGAAAACAGCACCACCTATCAGTGCCCTAATCAGAGTACAATAAAAATTAAAACTACAACAACCACTGTCGTCATGGCAATGTTTTTTTTTTTCATTTCCAATCTTGTTTCTAGACCATCGACTCTCGATCTAAGTCTTTTTTGTCGCCGCCCCATTTTGATCTAATGGAGTGAAGCGGAGATCTGCCCAGACCGCTGTCCACATCACTCTGCCGGTCAGCCAAGGAATGGATGTCGGACAGGGTCGTGATGTCCTCCGGCTCGCCCTTTCCTTTCACGTCCTCCTCCTCGTCATCCTCGATGACTTGCTGATTGTAGAACATCTCGAAGTTGGAGACAATGACGGGGACCGGAAGGGCGATGGACAGCAGACCGGATATGACGCACAGTGCACCGATGAGCTTTCCAATCGTGGTCTGTGGTGAAAAAATAACCTCTTCATGTAGGGGTCAGGGAGAAGAAGGCCACTCACACATATTAAAGAAGGGATAAAAACACCCCAAAAAATGAAGAAAAGGACTTGTTTGGCATTTACCAATGGTGAATCTTTAACTTTTGTTCACAAGTCATAACATCTGCTTCACTGAGTCAAAATCGTGCACAAAATAACACAGTAATGTATTGATTTGGTACAGAGATATACCGATGTTATGAAGGTAACGTACGGTTGGATACATGTCGCCATAGCCCACTGTGACGATGGTGATGATGGCCCACCAGAAGCCGTCGGGGATGGACTGGAACTTGGTTTCTGGATCGCTGGCCTCCACGAAGTACATGATGGAGGAGAACAGCACCACCACGATGGACAGGAACACCATCAACATGCCGATGTCCGACAGGCTGCGCGCCAGGGTCTTACCCAGGACCTGAGACAGACAATGAACACAGTCGTGCTGTCAGATCTTAGAATCAGTAGGTTAAACTACATTGTGAGATGACTGATTCCATTTTGGGACGTATCTGGATTAGGATCTAGGATCTATTTTGATGATTTCGCACACGATGTAACTATTGGGAAACTAAAAAATGGTTGGAATGCAGACCAGGAGTCCAGGAATGAGACAGCATATACTCAAGATGATGAACTGTGACAGGTAGGGCTCTGTTTTGAATCATGTCTTCAGTTTTATAGTCACGTGGCAGCAGAAGTTTTCGTTCTTTGAGTGTCCGTGCGTTCCATTCCATTGATACAATTTTCTTAGCCTCCTTCGCAGACTTCCAGCAGCGGCGGTGTGGGGATTTCATTCTTGGCGCGAGGAGATATAAATCATGCAAATGAAGGCCTCATTTACATAATTTTAAAGAAATGCTACAATAGCCTTCTTTGTTAAGATAAGACTTTCATACCTTGAACAACTTGAGTTATTTAGGTAGAGAAGCTGATCAACTGACATAATTCATGCAAATTAGGTCCTTATTTGCATAATAGATGGATAACATTTATGATATGCCACTCGAAAAGGCTAACATCAGTCGGCGAAGGTACAGGGTCGTGGAACTCTAGTCGTTTGTATGGTTACATAGATCCTGCTGATTTTCTGGTGAAGCAGGGCTTTTAAGTATAGAATTGGGGTTAGTACGTGCATGAGGCCTTATTTCATGATATGGTGTATCGCATGCTAATGTCCAGACTATAGCCAGAAATAACTTTGTTATCTGCCCGAGCAAGATTGATATAAGTAGCCAGTAGTATTTTGCCCTACATTGTACCTGTTACAATGGTTGTGCAATAAACTTTGACTTGACTTGATAAGCGTGTGTACACCGTCACCTTTCCCCCACCCTTTCCCTAATTCCATTCCCTCCGCGCTCACCCTGTCCCCATGTATCTTTGATATCTCTCCAGATCATTCGACGCGTGGCTACGAAGAATGTCGAGAAAAATGCAAAGACTGATGAGAAACGTGTACATGACCCGACCGTTTCGGCCGAGGGGGGCACCAACCCCAGTCGTACATGTAAGCCTCCCATACGCGACCCTCTGCTCTTCATCGGTAGCGCTGTCGACTCAAACGGCAGGACGAACGACACGCTACTGTTGACCAGACGGGGTTTCCCGTCACCCGACGTCTGCGACCACCTCCCGGGAGTGGCGGAACAATCAGCGAATTCCACAGTCAGTCTCTGTGCGGACAACGAGGGAAGACGGACGCATTGTCCTGTCCCTGTAGCTATGATCGTCACAGTGTCAAGGTGCGGTGAGCGCGACGACTATGCCTCTATATAGATCTGAGAAAATGAAACCGTCCCGGACGGCCGAACGCCGTCAGTGCATGTGACAGGCAATTACTCTTACGTATACATGATACAAGGTTTTGCTCCGCGGTTTGGGGCATGTGATGTCTTTAATCTGTGAATCTGCTCTGTGGTAGAGGCTTATTGGTTGAAGAGAGACATCAACGGCCAAGCCGAACGTAGTGAGGGCCCCAAACCGCGTAGCAGTAAAGGTAGTTGTTGTAGTGGTAGTGTTGAATCTAAATTAGAAAGTAGCTAAATATTCGAGTTCATAAAAAACAGTCCAGGGCTGGTGAAGAACGCGCCGCAGAACGTCACCGGGCACTGTCGAACAGCCTAGAGTCAGACCGGTGCGTCGGCGTGGAGCTGTAATTTAGTGATAATAAGTTTATTGCAAATTCATGCCCGTAGGCTAATTGCATGTTGGCAACAATGTCGAAGTACAAACATAAAGTAACACATAAGGTATACATGTGATACAAGATCATACTATATTGCTATTCTACAATAAGTTTCTATATCTATGGTTCTAATGGCGTCGTGTGGCGTAACGGATAGAACATCCGACTGTCAAACAAGGGGACCCCAGTTCGAACCCGAGCTGCCCCCAGACATGTCTGAACATGCGCCCGGACGTTGTGCGCTTGGGAAAGGCACTTAACACAAATTCCCTCACTTCACTCAGGTGTAAGTGAGTACCTAGCTCTTCTAGAGTTGGGGACGTCCCTCGGATAGGACGTTAAATGGAGGTCCCGTGTTTGGGGAGAGCCACACCCCGCGCACGTTAAAGAACCCACCACATCTTTCGAAAAAGAGTAGGGGCATGCCCCGGTGTGCGATGGTCCAAATCTTACAGTCCGGTCTGGGATGACATCTTGAAAAGGTGATAGTTCACCTGTTATGTCAATCCTTCCACAAATGTGGTAAATCGAAATAAATAAATAAAATAAATAATGCTGGGTTTGACGTCTTATTTGAAAGTAGTGGGAAATAAAAAGTCCCACACTTTCAATGATGAGTGGGTTGGAAGATTTCAAAAGGAATATGAGTTTCTGTGTATTTCTTAATCTAGAAAAGCTTTTAGAGATTTCGCAAACTTTCGTGAATAATATTTTTCTTTCGGCTTCGAATTTGGGACATTCGCATATGAAATGTATTTCATTTTCCACTGCTTTCGTTGCCCACTGTTTACACGTTCCGTCCTGGACCGGTAGCTTTTTGTATCTCCCTTTCTCTATTTGTAATGGGTGCGCGCTATATGCTTCTTATCTTACATATTGCCGCACGCTGGTCAAAGTCATTATGATACAGATATTATTCCATGTCGTAAATCGTTTTTACATTTTTGTAAAATCTAAGTTTTCCTTCATCTTTTAACAAGTTATGAAAGAATGTCTGAATATACATATCTCCTAATCTTCTTCTTAACAGTGCACATGTCTGTCTACTGTCTATATAAGGGTTGTCGGTATTCCAAATGAATGAGTAGCCACAATTGACAAGTACTTCCTTTACATGTTGAGTCCAGCTTTGCCTACGATTATTAACAGGTATATGTTATTGTGACAGAAGTGCGTCTACTTGGCGAGGATGTGAGGAAAAGTCTAGTTGTCTGAGTCGTAGCCAGTATTTCGCTATGCGGACTGAAACAGCTAACGTAACATGACCAATTAACGTCCGATTTATTCAAAACGTATTTATCTTAAAACCGCGCCGACAGAGCCAAATGTTAAACCCATGGGCAGAAATATCAGCTCTTCTAAAAAGAAAATGCATGGTCTGTATGTTTTTCTGCGCCTGTTTAACGCGGTGCGAGCATGTATTTATATTGAGGTCTATGGCGAAAAATTGTGCTAGGGTTACCAATTATCGTCAACTTCAGTCTTTCTCCTTCTAGCACTATACTTGAAGAACACAGACCAGAAAAAAATGCACATTAACTGTACAAAGTAGCCTACTGACAAATGATAGTAAAGTCACAATGTTTGTTCTGCCGCTAGCTTGACGCGATGGAAGAAAACAATGTTGTGCAGTGAATTTCACCGTCATGAGCGGCACGTGGCGTTCACGTGATAACCGCATGGCCATGATATTTTGCCGTGCAAAAATGTACCACCGGTGCGACCACGGGGGTCGCTAGGTTGTATCAAACCTTCCTAAAACTAGTAAAAGTTTTCAACCTTGAATCGCCATGGATAGTTTGAATATCAAAGAAAGGTTTACGTCGGCCACTTTTAACAAATAATAGCTATTGTGTAAGTTTGAAAAACATGACGAAGTAGGCGGTGTCGAATTGCATATGAAATACGTCACGCATGACGCTTCCATGCAACAAATACATATGATGTAGAATTGTGCTAGGCTTACCTATTATCGCCCACTTCAGTCTTTTCCCTTCTAGCGCTATGCTTGAAGAACATAGACCAGAAAAATGCACAGTAACTGTCCAAAGTAGTCTACTGACAAATGATAGTAAAATCACTATGTTTGTCCCGCCACTTGCTTGACGCGATGGAAGAATAAAATGTTGATCTGTGAATTTCCCCGACATGCGCGGCACGTGACGTTGACGTGATAAACGCATGGCCATCATGTTTTGCCGTGCAAAAATTAATCACCGGTGCGGGGGTCGCTAGGTTGTATCAAACCTTCCTAAAACTGGTAAGAGTTTCAAACCTCGAATCACCATGGATAGTTTGAATATCAAAGAAAGGTTTAACGTCAGCTACTTTTGAAAGATACTAGCTATCGTGTAAGTTAGAAAAACATGATGAACTACGCGGTGTCGAATTACATATGAAATACGTCATGCATGACGCTTCAGTGCAACTTGTTGTTGCTGGTTCAGGAGTTTATCCTGTTACGTCGCTGGACGTAGGGAATGACTGACATCGGCAACTTGAAGATCTTGAAGCTTGGGTGCGTGGAATTTAATAATTTTCTGTGGTGTAAATGTACATTTTAACAGCATCATCATGCTTAATTAAAGCAACAGATATTGTATACACTTATTCTACAATGTGCTTGAGTCTCTTTTCATTTTGTAGTACTATAGCAACATTCTCAATCAGTTAATCATTTTGACGTAAGTGGGGAGGGCATCGCGCGAAGTCGTCGGTAACTCCATCTTTTTTGTAACATAGTAACCAAGCCAAAGCCAAACTCAGTACAATGTCGTAGAATGATACATGATAATCCATGAAAATCCATGATACCGTCCAAAGTTTTGGTAATTCTGTAAAATTAATATGTTACACTTCTGACTGCAGACCGCCAATCGTGCAGAAACGTGTGATCGACTGCTTCACAGCCGACCAATGATGATGAACAATCTGCTATTGAGAGAGGGTCTGCTTGGGGGGGGGGGTGTTTGTGATTACGAATTACGCAAAATTTTGACAGCCGATTACGAATTACGTTAGATTCTCAGAGCTGATTACGAATTACGTTAAATCGTGAGGCTTCCCAACCGACTTCAACACTTAACGCAAATTTCAACTATCTACTTCTGCGTCAAAAGTATTGATTTTATGTTGTTGGGGTGACGATGAATCTGTTTATAACCACACTAAACGGGATACCTAACGATGAGTAGCTGTGACTGCGGCAGGAAATTTCGGATGGGAGGGGAGGGCAAGATATCGCTGACCGTATATTCACCACGTCGATCGTCGAAGGCGCGAGGCGTCCGGAGGCATGCTCCCCCGGGAAAATTTTAAAATCTTCACTCTCTGCCATATTTTGCTTGTAGACTAAGCTATGATTGATGACACCTCTATAAGTGGAAAAAATACGCAAGGGTTTGATGGGGCGCGACGCCCTCCCGACATATATTTTGCAGGGGGCGCGGCGACAATTGTGAAATCTCGACCGGCTCCAAACGTTATTTCCTGCATTTGAGGGGAAGATTTTGAACTCATAGTGAAAAAAAGCACACAAGGGTTTCAGCTAGATTTTACGCACGTTTTACGTTTTTACGTAGATTGCGTTTACGTTGCATGAAGGTAACTGCCTACGTTTTACGTAGAATGAAAGTAACCGATTACGCGTTACGGCTAATGTACCGATTACGAATAACGTTGATTTGGGCGGATGCCTAAGGATTACGAAAAGGCCTGATTACGCCTTAAGAAAAAGGGCATGCAGGCCCTCTTGAGAACGCGCATGCATTCGGCTAAAAAAATAAACAACTAGAGTTTCACAACCTCATACTTTCGCCAATAATAGGATGTTTATCATTAATTATACCAAAAAGGTCCTCATTTGCATAAATTACATCAATTGATCATCTTCTCCACCAAAATAACAGAAGTTGCCCAAAGTATGAGAAGTTATCTTAGCAAAGAAGGCTATTGTAGCATTTTTTACCTATCATGCAAATAAGTATTATTTGTATAATCTTTATTGAATGATGTTAATATTCACATAACTTCCAGATACCACAAGTATGAAATTGCTGTAATTTACCAGTATAGAATTATAGTAGTTTCTCATTAGTTATGCCAATAAGGTCTTCATTTGCATATTTCCTATGTATCAACATTCCTCTCTTCCCCAGTTACAAACGTTACGAGGTTATTTTTCTTAATCTTGCAGATTTTGACCTACGCTCAGCCATTAGTAAAATTAGAGTCAGTGCCCATCCTCTTGAAATAGAAAGAGGTCGGTATGGAAAATAACCTATATACGAAAGACTTTGTGAGTACTGCAGTACAAATGCCGTGGAAGACGAAATTCACTTTATTTCAAACTGTTCATTTCATGATATTGCACGAAATGAGTTGTCTATTCAGACCACTAAAATCTATCCGAATTTCTCTAAGCTTACAGACAAAGAAAAGACCATTCTTCTTTTAACTACCAAAAAACCACAAATTATAGAAAAGGTGGGACATTACGTCTTCCATTGCTTACAAAAGAGAAGTCAAACCTTCACTGGTCACTAGTTACAGACAATTACGTTTGTCTAGTCTAGTCTAGTCCAGTCTAGCCTCTTTTATACCTATGTTTTACCCTGTTACATGTATTTTATGTATGTTGTGTGCAATCAGCCCTCGGGCAGGAATTTGCAATAAACTTATCATTAAGTAGAATAGTTGAATAGTCCTATCATGGAAGTCCTAATAAATCATGCAATCAAGATTCTGTTTTTCACAATTACCATTTGATTATACAAAGCATCACCTAAGATATCCATTAAAAAAATCATGATGAGCCCCTTTTCGAGTTATAGTTTTTCTCATTAATTATGCAGATGATGTATTCATTTGCATGATTAGTATCTTTTAATATTTGTTTTTCTGAGGCACATGTCACATGTTTGAGAGTATGATGAAATACAGTGGACGCAAAAACTTTCCTCATTAATTATGCAAACTAAATTCCGATTTGCATAATTAGTATTTTATTATGTAAATCATCATTTAAGCTATCTACCTGCCAAAAGCTATTGCCATCCTACGCGCATACCAAACATCAATACAATATATCCAAGCCTTCGCTAGTTATGCTGCTTCACGCACACACACACACAAACGCTACTGAAAATACATTGTTGGTGAAGATGATAATTAGGCTCAATCATCCCTTTCCTACCAATCCTCACGTCTGTAGCATTGAGCGTCTTAAAATCTGAAGTACTTGAATTGATAAAGGTGAATAACTTATCGCGTAGGGCATACCATAATAAAGTGAAACTCATCTTCAATTCGAGTTGGGCAGAATGGGCTAAACCTTTGGTCAGGAGCTACATTATACAACCTTCTCGGCGAAGGTAACAACACCTCAACTGTGGAGAGACAGGACACTTTGCCAAGGATTGTCAGAAGACTAAGTAAATCTTCATATCTAGAAACTGATTCTGCATTGCTATATTCTTTTCCAGCTGTTATTCATTTCGGAGATCCTTCCTTTGACGACACCGATTTTGATGGATTTGTTTGTACGCAGCTCGCCAGGACACCACACCAGATCCCTCAATGTTTAACCGCGCTGACCCCCTCTGTGACGAACATTCCTCCTGCAGGATGGCCTGTGAGTGCCGGTGTCACAGGGATCTCGCACCCCCGTGAATTTGAACCCCCGGTTCGAAATCACTAGGGAATTTGCACCCCTCTGGTGATCTCGCACCCCCAGGGGTGCAAAATCACCCCCCCCCCAAAAAATCAATTTGTTAGCCCCATACTATAGTATGCGTTCTGTTACGGCATTCATAATTCACAGTGGCTACTATCAGGTGCTATCTTTTTAACAAATTGATTGTGAATAATAGTAAATGAACGTTACTTCATGCGTGGTTTTGGTTGTAATTAAACTATGGCTTTATTGTATTAAAATGCAGTTTTAAATATGATTGCTGCACAGACAGCACCTTTCGAAATATTTGGGGGGGTTCAAAATCCCTAGGAGGGTTCGAGGAAGGGTGCGAGATCACTAGCTGGGGGGGGGGTGCGAGATCGCTAGCGATTTCGCACCGGGGGGTGCGAGATCCCGAGTGATTTCGAACCGGGGGGTTCAAAATCAGGGGGTTGCGAAATCGCTGGGACACCGGACGTTCTATATGAACAGAACTCTGACAACCCGCGGGTACAATGCTGTCTCCGTTCTCTCATTGACAAGCAGAACAAGAGGCATTCTTTTCAAGCAATCCTTTTTCTCCAAGTATAATTGAACATGGGTTTTTTTTCCTCTTCCTCCTACTTCCGGTCTCCTGTTTTCAACATGTTGCTTTCCTGAGTACCGCAATCATTGAGCTCATCTCTCAGCTGCGTCTCTGTAACCCGTCGTGTGCCGTTCCCAAGAAAGGCGGCAAACTCCATAATTCATCTTCATTTTATTTGAGCAAGCGAAATCTCGCTTCGAATTCCATTGTATATTATGTCTTATTTACCCCTTTCAAGCAGGCTAATTTTTTAACAACAGGGACAAGACTAACTGAGGGGTAATTGCTGTCAAATTACCTTGGAAGCACGTTTGCCCTGGTACCGAGGAACTAGCCTGTACCAGCAGCAGTTTGGCATCCAATCTAGCTACCGTTAACGGGTAAGTTTCTCGTACCTATATGTTTTCTTATATCATATATCGTCGATTGAAAACATGTTGATAGTGCAAATATGTAACAATTCAGGACCTTCAGATTATGAATTAACTGAGGGCTTCGAGAAGTTCCCTGACAATTTTCCGGTTCGAGCAGGTTCTCGCAGACTTGAAATATTGTGTGTATTAACGAAAACTATTGGCACATATGTGTATGTATATGAGTAGCTCCATGATACCGTCCAAAGTTCTTTATTGCAACATCCAGAAAGCTTAATTCAAACGTAAGAATTCTTAACCATTTTAAGATCTCACGTATTTAGTTTTAAATGGATAGAATATCTCAGCTTATTGTTCTTCGTTGTAAGAAGCAAAAGCTCATCAAACAATATCAACAAACAGCTGTGACATTTTCAATTTGGCCCATCTTACGAAACTCAGGAAGCTATTTGAAACACAGATGAATATTTGCTATAGTGTATACAAACTATCACCCTGCCCGTGCCCCAAAAGTAGAGTTTTCCCTGCTCAAAGACCATGCCCACAAGGTGTAGCCAAAAATGAATTCCAAAGGGTATGCATTCGTGGAATATTCTTTTTTTTTCCAAATCGATCGCAATACAGTAAAATGCCTCCTCCCCTGAGGCGTCAGCAAAAACAGAGTACAGTTTTAAGCGTTGTGGAAAGTAATTAGCACAATAACTTTGTGTCCGTCCCTGACCTCTCACCTTGAAGCCGCGGTTGTACCTCGACAGTTTGAAGGTCCGCAACACCCGCAGGACAAACAAGAAGCGCAGGTCGATGTCCTGGCCATGTCCCGCCAACCCCGCGATCACCAGCGTCACGTAGTACGGCAGGATGGACAGGAGATCAACCACGTTCAGAAGACTATGGGAACGAGATGGAAATTAACACGGCGTAGATCTGTGATGCTTTCTTCTGTTTTCTCAGAAGAGATAAAGCGCACGCTGCACGATTTGATTTGATTTGATTTGCACGATGACGTGTATAAGAGGACCACGGTGGATAAATTGTTGAATCATCCAACATCTCCTTGATCATTGAATTCCAATTCTTCGCACTACGATCCGTGCCCAGTAAAGTCTAAAAAGGTTCTTCGGGTGTGCTAAGAAGAATTTTGCAACAAATAGACGTCAGATGTGGTCATATGGGGTTTCTCGATAGAGAAGATTTATATGTAATGAGCCCAGGCAACCGAGTGAAAATGATTACAAGGCGATTACATTAGAGATGGCAGTCTTCACCCTTCATTTAGGTCGGAAACACAAACACACATAAACAGACGGACAAACACACAGACAAGCAAGAAACTTGCTGTATTGAATTAGGTCTACATCTAGAAATGATCAGTTAGGATACAAGATACATATCAACAGGATGAAACT
The DNA here is from genome assembly GCF_035083965.1 of Branchiostoma lanceolatum. Classification (NCBI taxonomy): domain Eukaryota; kingdom Metazoa; phylum Chordata; class Leptocardii; order Amphioxiformes; family Branchiostomatidae; genus Branchiostoma; species Branchiostoma lanceolatum. The sequence continues at coordinate 888,304 of NC_089733.1, read as the reverse complement.
GCACCTTTTGCAGAAGACCCTTCTGTTTGGACAAGAGTAGAAGCGGAGGATGAGCTCGATGGTGAACCAGCAGATACACACTGTCTCCAGGAGGAAGAATGGGTCGTCCTTGTACGGGTCTCCTGTCTCCATCTCTTCTTCTAGTCTGTCCTATTGTTAAAACACACCAGTAATGGGTAAATGTGCTGAAGATGTTGGATTTCCTGAGAAGGAGTACAGCAGTCACCGTTTTCCGCTCTAGTCAAACTAGTCGTAGTTGTAAATATTGTGACCTTTCTTCGTGCGCAAAGCGACCCTTGACCTAGCTGTTTTGTCTGAAGCAATTGATATTGATAACTTTAGACACTTTCATCATCATCATCATCTCGTCGTGAAAGTTTCACGTATGTTCATGGCCCTTTACTTTACTTTTGTTGAACTGTCGCTCGAATCAAAGTTGGAAGCTTTTGGTATTGCTCTGTTGGAAACAATGCCAGTATATCCATTAGAGAGATCGGGAAATAACTATGTTTGCAAGACATACTCATAATTTTAGCAAATGTAGAGCTGTGGCCTGGTACCATATTCCATCACTATTGTATGTCAGATGACTGTAATGTTTCAGCGAATTGTTATTTTGCTATTTGTGATGTTTAAAACATATCTTGAGAAGAATTCTATCCTTGTGAATTAGTAAAGCAAAAGACATATTTAATATTATAGTTTAAAAACGGTATTTGAAAGCCTAGAGGATTTCGTTTATACATAATAACAAGCGTTTGATACGACAACAAAAAACTTTTAGTGCACTTGATATCTAATTAACTGATATGAACCTCACTGACAATGAATAAATATCATACCCAAACTTGATGTGGAGGATAGGTTGAGTTATTCATGTCGTCAGTAGGTGTTGCAGGTTTGTGATTGTCTTTATGAAACACAGGCAGAGTCTCCAAACACAGCCCGATAATGGAGACAAGAATGAATGTGATGGACACCACTGCGATGAACGTGGCCGCCTTAGAGCTGTTGGAATGCTCGAAAAGCAGCCAGATTGTCCGTTTTAACTTCTGACTTTCCGGCGGGAGAGGGTGTTGTTTCTTCGGCACGTACCCCTGCCCTCGCAAGTATTCCTCCATAACATCTTTCCCGAGATCGTAGAACTTGAGTTCTTCTATGAACGTGTCCATGGGCACCTCTTCAGGCTTCTGGAGGGTGCCGCTGCTGTGGTAGAAGTGGAAGACGGCCTCGGCAGTCGGCCTGTGTCGGTCCAGAAAATATTCCCTTCGTACCGGGTCGTAGTACTTAGCACGTCTCTTGGGACTGCCCAGTAGAGTGGCGGGATACTGGTCCAACTTGCAGCAACAGATCGCAAACTTCAACCCAGACACGTTGATCCTAAGGATATGCTTATGCGAGGACATTTCTGCGTACTATGCGTATATAATCTGTTCTCGTAACAAAAGAAGACGGCTGCGTTGTCTCCCCTACTAGCAGGCGTTTGTTCGGCTGTCGGCAGACCAGTTCAGCGAGTGCATCTTGCAACAATACTCCAGCAGCCCGAGGCCAAAAATCCATTCAATTGTGTGCATTGTTCACCAGGCTCAGAAACAACAACAAAGCCCGTTCTTGTCTCCGCAAAAAACTTGCGTTGTATAAAAAGGAGGATCCTATTTTAGATCAGTTCCTCGAAGAGTTCAAAATAGAGATGTACACTTAAACATGGTAGCCCGTTGTTTTTGTCGTCTCGACAACACAACAAAACGTGGTGAACACAGCGTGGCTCGCACAGCAAAGGGAATCTATGAAAGACCAGTTGAACGGGTTTGGGCGACACCACTGAAGTTAGACTGTGGGGGTCAGAAAAACTGCTCGCATAAAGATCTTAATCGTAAATAAATGACAAAACGTTCCTGCCAGCACCAATACGATCTTTCACTGAAAAGTATCAAATATCTCTCTGTAGCTACTTCAAACCAGAAAATGTTGATAGAAAAACCGTGTATCCAACATGTCGTTCTGGAGTACAATTATGCATGCTCGACATGCCCAAAGAGGTTAGATACTTAACCTCCTTGACATGCCCTTGAATAACGTTTGTGACAGCGGGGTAGTCATTGTAAACAGCTGGTGTCTATTGTGGCACTTTAGAAGGACGTCAGAACTAGAACTTGAAACTTCCAAGTGGACAAATCAAAGTTGCAAGGGGTGGATAGCCCCCGGCTTTTTAAACATGTTGGAATCATTCATTTCTACACAGGTGGTTAGGGCCCCACCTATACACCCTTCCCACATGGTTCCTCCCGGGTCACACATTTGTCAGTCTGCGTCACAGGGCGAACGTGCGCGGCTCGGGGCTTTGTCCGGGTCTCTTAACATTGAGTCATGTAAAGGGTGCTCTTATTGTAATGTATCTACAAATTGCCATACATTGTACCCGTTACAATTGTCGCGCAATAAAGTTCTTCTTCTATTTATATTTGACTTTTCACATCTATATAACGTGACACTGTGAAAATTAGATTTTACACAATTATACTTGTTTGTGGTTTTATAGTAGCGTCCAAAGGTGGCTGAGAATAGTATCTAGATTGGCCAAATAGACAGATAGCATGCCAGAGGAGTTAGCCGGCCGGGGTGCAAACTCATCTGGCATGTTATCTGTCTATTTGGTTGATTTCTCTTTCCAACCACTGAAGGAGGCTAAATTTGTACAATGTAGTTGAATCATCAGCGTTATTTAGCCTCCATTGCAGGCTCTCTGTGCCTTTTTTGGGCATATAATACACGTTTTGCTGATGACTTCTTTTTGTACTGGGTTGTTTGTACAGCTACATGTAGCCCGTGACCATTAGGCCCAGTGCGGGTTAGGGGTTGGCTGCACGAACGACCCAGTACAAAAAGAAGTCATCAGCAAAACGTGTATTATGGAGGCTAAGCGTAATGCAAGAAGGTAGAAATGTTATGCTATATCCTTACCAATGGAAAAAATGATTAAAATGACCTAGAATAACCCCCGTCATTTACTTTGGTACTGTTACATATTGTTTTCTGGTGTATGTGTGTATGTATGTGTGTGTGTGTGTGTGTGTGTGTTTGTGTGTGTGTGTGTGTGTTTGTGTTTGTGTGTTTGTGTGTGTGTGTGTATGTGTGTGTGTATGTGTATGTATGTGTGTGTGTGTGTGTTTGTGTTTGTGTGTGTGTTTGTTTGTGCGTGTGTGTGTGTGTGTGTGTGTCCAGCCACAACCGTTCTCGAGTTACATATATGATAACTCGAGAACTAAAAGTAAATTAGGACTTAGTGACATATGTAGGTTAGATAAAGATACATATAATCAGACATAAGTAATGTGAATTTGGACCCAATTTGGTGCAAGGGTAAAGAAAGGTGCTAGGGTAAAGTATGGTGCTAGGGTAAAGAATGGTGCTAAAGTAAAGTAAGGCGTAATCATGAAATCATGGTCCCGCGGGCTGCTCAACAATATGTTATGGTCATTTCTTATAACTGTGAGGAAGAAAAATTGACGCAATTATTACTCTTCTGATATCTGAAAACTGTTCCAATCTTCGATAAGGCCATCGTGATGTCTATGTACCAAAGTCTTTGTCAATATTATACCTTACGGACACTAAAAGAATTTGCGGGAAAGCGGAACTCATATAAAACTAGAGCTCAACGACCTCATACTTTCGCCACATGATTTTAACCTTTATGACTGATGTTAACGGAAGATGAGTGTTTCTTATTGATAATAAATAATACCAGTTGATCATCTTCTCCACCCAAATACTAGTAACAGAAGTTGTCCAAAGTATGACATTAACAATGAAGGCTATTCTAGTGTTTATCATCAATTATGCAAATAGGGTAATTTATATTATCTAAATTCAACGATGTTCACATTCAGTTAATTTCCAGATGCCACAAGTATGAAATCGCCGTCCTTTACCAGTATGGAATTAAAGTAGTTTCTCATTTATTATGCAAATTAGGTCTTCATTTGCACATTCTCTATCTATCAATATTCCTCTCTTCCTCAGTTACAAATGTCACATACTTGAATAGTCCTATAATGGAACGCAGCTTTTTCAAATTTCCTCATTAATAATGCAGGTTAGAATCTGATTTGCATAATACCAGATTTCATGATTTGATTTATTTATTTTATCTAAATCATGATGATTCGTCAACCCCATCTTGAGTTATAGTATTTTCTCTATTAATTATGCAAATGAGGTATTCATTTGCATAGTGAATACTACAGTTTCACACCTATATCATTTCACAGTGTGGTAGAAATGCGCATGTGATACTATATTGATGTAGTGTGGCAGCCTTAATTAAAGAAGTGACTGTCACTTGAAGTGAGACCAGTGTCGTACCTTGAGTATAAATGGTAGCCTTGAGTGTAGTTGGTAAAAAATAATTGTAGGTTTGTAGCAATACTAAGAAAAATCTTGGTTTCCTTTATCTTAGCATCAATTGAGCTTTGATCAGAGTTTGTAAATACTGAATAAAATCATGGATTATAAAAAAATATTGCTGTTACCTTTATCTTAGCATCATTAAGTTTGGATCGCCGTTTGTCCTAGGACAGATTGCAATCGCAATCTCTACTAGTAGAATCGGTGATTGTCCTAGGACAGATCGCGATCGCAGAATTTGTCCAAGTAGAATCGCCGTTTGTCATAGGACAGATTGCGATCGCTATCTCTACTAGTAGAATCGGCGCTTGTCCTAGGACAGATCGTGATCGCAGTCTGTCCTAGGACAAACGGCGATCGCGATCTGTCCTAGGACAATCGCCGATTGTCCTGAATCGCCATCTCTACTGTGACATATACACAGCGAATATAAAGTTATGCTGTTCATCCACACACATACATACATACACACATACACACCAACGATACTGAAAACATAACCTTCTTGGCGAAGGTAATTAATAGTATGAAGTGTGATACTACAGGTCACTATTACAGCAGTATGTGATTGTAGTGCATCAGTTGTTTAAAACGCAGTTTTACAGCCGAGAGTAGAGGATAGAATTCGGGAGTTCATTTCTACTCTTTAATTTGTACTCTCTAAAGTGCACAGGCCTCGTAAGACCGTCAAATGACGCCCCGATTCAAGTTAATCTTTAACTCTGGTCAGCTTTATTCTTTGCTCACACACCCCGCCTGACAACTACACAGGGGCGTTTCTGCGCACTTTGGAGCTGTAGACCTTGTTTACAAAGGTCACAGAAGTCAATACAGTACAATTGTTGACGTTTGGTTTGTTCTCTTATATAATTATTACTCCCCAACCAATTCGCCTGTTTATAAATCACAATGTAATACATTTCTGCAGTTCAGTTTAATAGGTGTATTTCTTTTAAGGTACTCTGAAGCCATGGTATAAGTGATATCACAAATTTGTCAATCTCTACACGACACTCAAACTTGAGCAAGTTTCTCTCTCTCTCTCTCTCTCTCTCTCTCTCTCTCTCTCTCTCTCTCTCTCTCTCTCTCTCCCTAACCGTCTCTCCCTTCATTCTCTCTCATACTCTCTCCTCTCAGTCAATATTTCATTGCTTTGATTAAACGCCATAGTGTGTGTTTGCTATGCGAACAATGCGAGCATATCAGGACGCTTGGTTTGTCCAGATATTTGCAGTTGTCATTATTCATTGATCGACCTGACCCGGTGTTCAGTCACTCAGGTTGTTGGTGTGAGCAGTACTTGTTGCCTTTACCTCCCGTCTTTGGCGGCCAGACATTTCAGACATCGCCGCGGATTGTTTTGCACGCGTTGTGTGCGGCGCTACCGGCACGGGCATTCTGCAATATATTGTTTTTAAATCAGGCCGGATAGAAAAACTTCCAAAATGGTAGACTTCGACGAGTCCATGAAACACATAGGTTCGTACGGGAGGTTCCAGCGGATGACATATTTTATGTGTCTGTTGGTCGGCATCACCACTCCATGGCACCAGCTCGGAAGTACCTTTCTAGACGCGGAGACAGACTTCCACTGTGCGGTCCCCGGAGCGGAGGGGGCGGGGCTGCCGCCGAACCACACTGACTGTGTCCTGAACTATTCCTTGCCGATAGAACGGACGTCGTCTGGGACTGGTTGGCGGTACAGCGACTGTACAAGGTATGACAGTCTTATAACAATCTATTGTTGGCTAACGCCTTTCAATGAGTAGAAACCTAACCTTTTCGGCAATAATATGAATAGTGAATGAGCTGTTTTTAAAAACGAATAAATTAAAAATTACACAAATGTAGGTTTTTATGTATGAACCTCTCTAATGCCTTTGTGAAGGTTAGACATCCAGGTAAACAATAAAATAATATATATGAAGACAATTCAAACTCTACAACTGGATAAAGATTCGGAGATCTATTTCCGGACGTTTCAAGTGACATCCACCACAATTCTTCAGCGTCACTAAAGTGAACTAGCAGAACTAACCAGTACTTATATAACGTTACAATAACTGGAAAAAAACGGTTTTTACATGGCAAATCACACAGTCATGCATAAGCGACATTGTAATGTACAATAAGTTAGGCAGGTTCCTCTGGTAAGACAACACATTGTAATGTAAAATGAGTTAGGAAGGTTCCGATCCTATGGTAAGACAACACCATAGGAAAAGTTATTGTCCTTTGGGGGGGGGGGGCGGAGTCCCAGGTACCCGAGAGTTCTATACGCGGAGTCCTCCCTTCCTGTTCAAGGTGGGGTTGTAGATCCTCTCGTAGATGGCGGCCTCCCTGATTCCGCGTTCGTACCATCGTGGTTCACGATCCAGGACGTCCGTTGTCTCCAGGAACCTCTCTAATGGAAAATGTTTCAGATACGTGGTAACGTCCTACGAGCTGGGCAACTTGACGTGCCCGTACCCCGCCCACAATCGGACCACAGACCACAGGCCAACACAGTCGTGCGATAACGGCTACTGGTACGACACCACACAGTACAAGAGCAGTATCTTTACTGAGGTAAGTGACCGTTCCCAGTGTCATGGATGGGGTTTTTTCACGGCGCACATGGAAAACATTGATTCCAAACTAGGTTTAATGCAAGGATGCAATGCTATTTGTTTATCGCATTCTGACCAATGAAATTACTGGACGATGTTTTGACATGTAACGTAAAGTATATCACTCATAGACAAGACGAATATCTGGGCCTTCGTACAACAAGGTATATCTATGGTCGTTGACATGAAAAGGTGAAATCTGTCGCTGTTCATATCAAAGCTGTGCAAAGGTCAGGAGTGTCGAAGTATGCCCCCTGTTTGTTCAGTGGTGAATCTTTTACAGAGTCGGTGTATACATGTTCGGCTTCATATAGACCTGCGTATTGGGAACACTAATTGGTGACATTCAGAAGATGTCGGTCTTTGAAAGGTTGATCAAATATCTAGACAAGCGTCATTGATGTAAGAAATACCGGTGTACATAATGATGTTGGTCTCTTGTCAAAACACCAGTACGAAGAGTTGTAACGTTACGTCTATGAAATTTAGTTGTTGAAGAACTTATGAAATTTTTTTATACTTATGCCGCGGTCGAGAAAGTATTCCTAATAAGGTCACAGCAAGTAGATCTTCTGAATGCATTGATTTTCACCTTATTAGGAGAAAATGAATTTCTTTCTCCGGCGATGGTCAACATGACGAGAAAATACCGAACGAAAAGGGGAAAATGTGTCGTGAGGTAGCCTTGAGTGTAGTTGAAACGTTAAAAGTGACACCAGTGAGGCAGCCATAAGTATTGTTGCAGAAGTGGAGCTTATAGTTTCAGTTGATAGTTCGACAGTCACAGTGTAGAAGGGACACTAGTGTGGTAACCTTGGGTGTAGTTGGTAAACTTCGAATACTAGACAACCACACTAGTGTCACTTTCTGCACTTCGTGAATGCAGGAATACAAGTCTTGTTGCCTGGCTGTCATGCCATATTTTGTCGCATGTCTATTGTCTTGTTACAACGTTTAGGGTATCTATTTTGAAACTTTAGGTATACCGTATTTTACTATTTTAGTAGAGGATGTCATCCATGAAATTTACTTGCTGTGGCCTAATGTCCAAGTAAAACTGTATCAATTGAAGTAACGTTATCCTTTTTCCAAACTAGTTCGGCTTGGTCTGTGACGACTACTGGTTAAACAGCTTGTCCCAGTCTATCTACATGTGCGGCGTTCTCATCGGAGCTATCGGCTTTGGACAACTGGCGGACTTGTATGTGCTTAATATCATTATGCAAACATGGCAAATAACATGGCTAGTCTTGTCCATTAGTCGTAACTACAGTTGCGTGTTATCTTGAAACACTACTTACTGTGTGTTAACCTTTTCTACAGACATACATACGATAAGAACTAGGGACAAGTTTGGTTGGGATTGTGCCACAGTTGAGTACGAATCAAATCGTCCACAGCTATCCAAAGAAATGAAGTATATAACAGTTATATCATTGCTCGGATGACGTAAGAAATCGTAACTTACCGACTAAACAGCATTTTCAAGTTACAAACCTGGACCAAGTGTTCGCTGAATGCAGTGCTTGTATGATAGGACACTTGGTGTTGTGACAGTTGATGCTACGAATAACAAAAGAAAACAAGATTGGCAACGTAAAAAGGTAAAAAGACGTTGCCATGGCGACGGTGGTCTCTGTTAATGTTTTCGTTTTTTAGCCCACATGCAGATAAGGACCTCACTTGCATACATTATATCAGTTGATCACCTTCTCTAACCAAATAACACAAGTTGTCCAGTGTATGAAAATCTTGTCTTCACAAAAAAGAATATTGTACGATGTACCATTTCCTCATAAATTATGTAAATCATCACTTGAGCTATCTACATACCAAAAATCATGACGATCCGCCATACCCTTCTTGAGTTATTCTCTTTCAAAGTTTGAGACAAAATCAACTCCTACAGTTCCAAAAAAGCTGATAGGGGGTCCAAATCGACAGGTGTCCCAGCGATTTCGCACCCCCCTGATTTTGAACCCCCCGGTGCGAAATCACTAGGGATCTCGAACCCCCCGTGCGAAATCGCTATCGATCTTGCACTCCCCAGCTAGGAATCTCGCACCCCCTCCTCGAACCCCCTAGGGATTTTGCAGCAATTATATTTAAAACTGCATTTTAATACAATAAAGCCATAGTTTAACGTGGTAATCGAGAGTATTACAAGTTGCTGTGTCTGACAGAACAAACATCTAAGACTCCGGGAACCCATGCCCTGGACTAATGTTACGCTACTAGTATTTCAGCACAGCGCGATGATGGTGACTCTCTGTGCACGATGATTCGTTGTAATATTCTTCCTTGGTGCCATGAGGAATGTACGATTAGTTCATAGTTTTATTTCAGTGTTCATAATTGTGTTCATGATTTTTTAAAAGTATTTTAGAGACTCGAATAACATTTTATCATACAAAATTATATCACATATTGAATGAATGACGGGTGTTAAATAGGGATAGAAAAAAATTATTGAAACCTGGTCTCGTCGGAAAAATGAAAGCATATGATATTTCTGAGTAAGAATTATTAGTTATTCAATGTTAAAAGCTACGGCATAAAAGAAAAGAATATCGCCACCAGGATGTGAACACACGAACCATGACTCCAGTTCAGTGACCCACTTCGTTACCACTTCAGCCAACAGATCATTATGAATGCCGTAACAGAACACATACTATAGTATGGGGCTAACAAATTGACTGGGGGGGGGGGGGCGAAATCCCTAGCGATTTTGCACCCCTGGGGTGCGAGATCACCAGAGGGGTGCGAAATCGCTAGGGATTTCGCACCGGGGGGTGCAAATTCACTAGTGATTTCGAACCGGGGGGTTCAAATTCACGGGGGTGCGAGATCCCTGTGACACCGGACCTATTTCCCTCCAAAGAGCTATCCATCACTAAAAAATCATGACCATAGCATGTTCAGAACAAGAGATTTCAAACGCGAAAGTTCCCCTGCAGTACCATAAAATTGCTCATAGACCTAACCACCTACCAAATATGAAGACAATCCATCCAAGCATTCTTGAATTATGTTGTTAAATTCCTGTGGACACATTCCTGTAAAATTCCTAGAATTCTTGCAAACTGCACACAATATATATTAGGCTTGCCTCTGAGGCGTCGCCAAAAAATAGGTTCTTCAAACATAGTATGTTTGTACCACCGTTTGCTTGGCACAGTTTAAGAGAATAATGTTGTCGGAGTCAATTTCAGGAACACTGAGCGGCACGTGAAGTGACAAAGGCATGGCCATAATGTTTGGACGTGCGAAAATGTAGCATACTTGTATTAAGCCTTCCTAAAACTAGTAAGAGTTTCAAACCACGAATCGCCATGGATAGTTTGAATAACAAAGAAAGGTTTAGTATCAGCTACTTCTAAAAGATACTAGCTATTTTTGAGTTAGAAAAAAAGAAAAATTAAATGCGCAGTGTCGAATTACATATGGAATACGTCATGCATGACGCTTCCAGGTAACTTGTTGTTATTACTTCAGGAGTTTATTATGTCGTGTCACTGTGTGTGAACCCATGTCATTGCTTTGTATAAAGGAGAGGCATGGCTGAGGATCATGCTTAAGTCAATCTTTATTGCTCATGGGAACCGACTTTTACATAGTAGCATGACCCAAAGTGGACGATTATTGGTAGCGAATGATAGCTGGTGGCGCTATGTTACCTATAATCTACTATGAATAAAAACTAACGGATACATACGAAGTTGGCGTGATAGGACTAAACAAGCACGTTAATGGTAGCATTGTCATATTTCTGCCATATGATTTATAACTTATTGTTTCGTAGTTTTGTACCCGTACATGTGTCATTTCGCTAGCTAGTTTGTTTCAGTAACAGATGTTTTGTTTCATCATATCGTGACGCCCTCTGAGCCCTACATTTCCTGTTGACTTTCGCAGTATCGGGAGGAAGAAGACCATCTTCATCAGCCTCGTCCTGATGATCGTCTTCGGCACGATCGTGACCTTCGCCCCAAACTATACTGTCTTTGTCATCGCTCGACTTCTGGTCGGGACAACGGTGTCGGGAATATTCCTGTCTGCTTTCGTTATTGGTGAGTTAAACTACAAATTACTTTCTCTCTGTTCTTCTTCTCTACAGCGCCTTTTTAGTACAATATGTTCATTATAGTCTTTTCTTTTCATTATTAAATCTAAGATATACTAGTATATATGTCGCCTTTTGGACAGGGACTGAGCTAACAGGCCCGGACATGCGCACATGGACAGCCACTCTACCTCACGTCGCCTTCGCCACGGGTTACATGCTGTACGCCCTGATGGCGTGGGGCATCCGCAGCTGGCGCACCCTGCAGCTCACCATGACCATTCCCACCGTGTGCTTACTCTTCAGCTGGCCGTAGGTGGAACTTTGTTTTATCATCTCTATGAAAAATGGAGATATTGTTTTGAGCGTGTCTGTGTGCGTGTTTGCGTGCGTGTATGCGTGCGTATTTGTGTGTGTGTCCGGGTTCTTGTAGTCAGCATAACTCAAGAACGTCTGGATGGATTGTAAAGATATTTGGTATGTGGGTAGGTGTTGGGAGAACAAAGGTCAAGGTCAATTTTGGTCCCCCTGGTCTGTGACTCTGGAACTATTGGCGTTTTTGTCAAAATCTTCCAAGGAGAATAAACGAACAAAGGAACGATGGATTCCAATCATATTTGATATGCAGGTAGCTTAGACAGAGATGTTTATAATCTAAAGTTGTAATTTTCAACTAAAGTTGTAATTTTCAACAAATCTGGACGATCAGTAAAAAATGTGAAATTTTCCTTTGGCTCAGATACTATTGAAATAACTAATTCTTATTGTTATCTGGGACTATTGTTGTCCTCATCAGGCACTTTTTCCTTAGCAAAAAAACAGTTGTCCTTAAAAGCACGCAAAGCCCTTTTCAGTCTCAAACCGCTCTTTCGCTCACCTCTGTCCCCTAAGGCTCTGTTAAGAATATTTGATGTGTGTGTTAAATCTATTATGTTATATGGCAGTGAAGTTTGGGGCAAGGACCATTTGAATGACAGGTGTCCGATTGAAACTATGCAGAACCGTTTCTGTAAAAATATTCTTGGAGTGCACCGAAATTCCAGTAATATAGCAAGTAAAGCAGAGCTTGGAGTGTTCCCGGTAGATTTAGATGTGTCAATCCGCATAGTTAAGTATTGGTTGCGCCTCAGACAACTCGATCCTTTGACTCATCCTTTACAAGTAGATGCTCTATTGTATCAACAGTCTTCCCAAGTGAATAGCAACAAGAAAAACTGGTTACAACATGTGAAAGATGTACTTGACAATAGCGGATACTCCTTTATCTGGAACGCCAACAATCTCGATCTAGACATACAACATATATGTACATTGTTAAGAAAAAGGCTGACCGACATTTACATTCAAAGTTTTCTTTATAAATTATCTATCGATGACAGTAAGTTAAGATTTTATAGGAATGTTAAAACAGAATACTCAATGGAAAAATATCTTTCCAACAAAGATTTTGAACAACGGTCAGCTGTGTGTAAGATACGAATAAGTGCACATCCACTAGAAATAGAAAAGGGTAGATATAAAAAGCTGCCCGCTCACGAGAGAATGTGTAAGTTTTGTACAATGAACGCAGTGGAAAATGAAATACATTTCCTTTGCCAATGCCCTCTATATGAGGCCGAAAGAAACGATTTATATAAAACAGCTTTCGTTAATTCTCCTAGCTTTCACCATTTGAATAGCTTACAAAAATCCATATCACTACTAAAATCAACAAACCCACTTACGATGAAAAACGTGGGTCTCTTCATTTTCCACTGCCTTCAAAAAAGAAGTCAAACCCAACCATAGTCAACCTTAGTTAACTTAGAACTTTGACAGTAGCCTAGATACCTATTTTTGATTCCCATGTATTCCCATGTACTTGTTTGTCTGCAATTAGCCTTCGGGCATGAACTTGCAATAAAGTTATTATTATAATGAAGTGCAAATTATTGGGACTTAATTTGCATAAGTAATGAGGAACATCTATATTTCCATTGTAGGCATGTTGTGGCAGCTGACACCTGTTAGTTTCGAAACTAGGGCAAGTATTTCCCAAGGACTTGTGGTCAAACCACAAAGGGATATACAACCAAACCTGCAACAAAAAATGCAACATATGTAACTGAGATATAAAGGGAAATTGATAGATAAAAGTTATGCAAATGAAGACCTAATTTGCATACTTAAAATGAGAAAATACTGTCAATCTATATTGGTAGATAACTGGAACTTCAAGATGT